>NW_027287319.1:0-78692 GCF_022747635.1 Hetaerina americana
AAATATGTGCACATTTTCAATCTAAAAAAATTTTCGATAGTCATTTATTACGTTTATCTTTTGTCCTCGAGCATAAATTCTGAGTTTTCGCTTTTTATTTAAGCACTCCGAAAATGTAACTTTCAATCGCAGTAGCTTTCAATGGAGCAAACTGGTAAGGTGACTGTCCATTGGTCCAAAGCTGCCTTCCAGTAGGTGTCGTCTCGGTGGTATCCTTGCGTAATCATGAAGGTGGGAAGACGTAGTATCCATGCGATCCACGCGAGGTATCCCGCGGCCTTGGGTATGTCTATTTGTCTCAGACGGGTTAAGATTGGAATCAGAGTGGTAACCCTATTTACTGCCTTGGGTGTCAGCTGTAGCGATTGGGCACAGGTATCGATGTTAACCCCAAGGTACTTGATTCGTTGAGTCGGTATTAATATAGACTTTGCGAAATTAATGGTGATACCTAATGTGTCCTGTAGGTAATTACCTATTTGGAAACCGCACATTTTGTTCTCACTATATAGTAGCCAATCGTCTAAGTAGACCACGGATTTGGGTTAAAAATCCGAAACGTGTTTGGTTTGCTCTTATTTACCAAGAACTTCATTTACTTTAGATTACGTAGAAAATTTTTTAAACTATTTTAAAAATATAACTGAAAAAGAGGGCTGTTTTGCTTGAATAAATGAAGTTACCTATAACTAAACTTCATAATTTGGATTTGGGTGGTTAAGGTGTTAGCTTGAAAATGCGAAGGTGGTTCGTTCGCTCGAGCCATTTTTTACTTAAAATTTGTGCTCATATTTTCGTAACCTTATAAAATTTAAAAATATAACAAAAAATATTGGTTTAGTTGAATAAATGGAGTGACCCCAGTGTAAGATTGTGGGGGTCCACATTGGCAGGTTGGTTTAGGTGTTTGTTTGAAAATCCGAAGTATTTGTGTCGTTTCTATTTAACGAGCACTTTTTGTACATGTAATTTTTTATAATTATGATTTCTTTATTTAATCAAATTGAAATATATATTGAAAAAAGTGTTGGTATTCATGACCAAAGGGAGCCACACAAGTGCCAAGCAAGGTGTTGAAAAACCAAAGATGTTTGGTTCGCTCCTATGTAACGAGAACTTTTAATTTAATTTTTTCTCTATGTACATTCTTATGTAATTCACTCTTTTTGTCTCTCTCTCTCTCTCTCTACATATATATTCTTAATGTACTGAATGTCCAAATATAACGAAAAGTATTTTTTCCCTTGAATTAATCAACACACATAAAATGTAAAAACTTCATCAAAGGACGGTTGGTGCCCATGGTGGTTAATGTGTAAGGTAAAAATTTAACAACTTCATCAAATGATGAAGGGGGCCAAGTGGCATGATGGTTGAGATGTTGGTTTGAACATCCGAAGGTATTTGGTTCGGTTCGATCGATTGGTTCGGTTTATACCTCTTTTTACTTTTCATTTTTTTTCTCTTCATGTCTTCTTTATCTTATCAAAATTAAAAATATAACAAAAATGTAAATTTTCCTTGAACAAATGAAGTTACACGAAACTAAAATATAACAACTTAATCGAAGTGTTCGTTTGAAAATCCGAAGGTGTTTGGTTCGGTTCTTTCTAACGATCACTTTTTTACTTTTAATTTATTCTAATAATTTTGATAATCTTATTATTATCTATTACCCAGGCAAAAATGTTTTGCTTGAATAAATTAAGTTACCCACTCCGAAAATGCAACTTTCAATCGCAGCAAATGTAACTTAATAGCGCAAACTGGTAATGGTATTTTCGTGTTGGTTTAAAAATCCGCAGGTGTTTGGTAACAACAATGTACCAACTTCAACAAAGTGCGGGCCAACTGGTACGGTGATAAAGGTGTTCGTTTGAAAATCCGAAGGTGTTTGGTTCGCTCTTATTTACCGAGCACTTCATTTACTTCAAATGTTTTCTACGTATTTAGATAATTTAATCAATTTAAAAAATCTATCCGAAAAGGAGTGTTGTTTTGCTTGAATAAATGTAATTACCCATAGCTAAAATGTAACTTCTTAGTCGAGGGAAATTTTGGTTTGAGGGAAATTTGGAGGGAAAGGTATTTGTTTGAAATAAAAGGAGTTGCATTTTAGTCATATTATATATTATACTTATGAGTTCGCTTCTACATAACAAGCACTTCCTTTACTTTTAATTTTTTCTCTTATGATGTTCTCAATCTTATCGGGGCGCTTCGCTTCTGTATAACGAGCAATTTTTACTTTTCATTTTTTTCCCTGCACATTTTACTATATAACTATACAGTTAAAGGTGTAGAAAGGTTTTTAAAGGTGTAGAATAAATAAAGGTGTAAATAGTGAAGTTTTTTAAAAATATTTATTACCTTGAATTTAGAACACAGGGTACGAACACAAAAGCTTTAGCGTGAAACAGTAACGTGGATGATAAATGTTTTCTCCTAGCATCCTCAAATCGACAACAATTCTAGCTTTCCAACGTTAATTTCTCCTTAACATTTAACGAAATTTATTTCATAAGAATAAAAATATCAATAAATATGAAAGAGTCACTGTAAAGAATTTGGAAAAGGGAAAACACCTAATTAAAAGCAAGAAATCAAAATAGCTGAAATAATTTATTAAAATCCAAAAAAATGTACATTGAAAAACAAATTTTTTTTATGAACAACATCTCAAGTTGCATGAAAGAAGTTTCATTCAAATTTTTGGATGGACCACTTTTATTAGTACTTTATTAGTAATTTAAACAATTAATAATTTAAAAAATATCACTCTTAAAGCAGAAGTTCATTTTTTCTAATCAAATACTAAAAACTTTAGAACAACATATTTGCACATTCCATGCCGAGCCCAGGAGGCCGTGCAATCGGCTCGTTATCCTTTATTTTACGTGGCGATTCCCCTTGGGTCCCCTTCAGGCTCCCTTCAGGCCTATACTCCACGATATTGCAAGACCTGTGGAAAGACGGTTTAATAACAATAAAATCACACTACCCCATATATTTAAAGCGTAATATCCCACGGCGGGATCCTATCTCGCAAACACTTGCACCCTGGGTGCCTATCTAAAACACGACCTAAGCGTCGCCACATTTCCTATTTCCATCGTAGGAAGTCTTCTGTCTTCTTTCTTCTGTCTTCTTTTTTCTGTCTTCTTTCTTCTCTCTTGAGGTTACCTGGGGAGAAAACGGATTAGCAAACACATAAATAACACTACCCCAAAATATAAATCGCGTAAAAACCCACGGCGGGTTGCCTTAAGGGCCCTAACTACGCAACGTTATGCACCGCTAAGTGCCTAACTAAACACGCGCCCTAAGCCTCCTTCAAACTTCTTTCTTCATCCAAAGAAGTCTTCTCTTTTCTTTCTTCATTCTTGACATCCATGATCTTCTTTTCTTGAAGTCACCTGTGGAGAGAAGGGATTAGCACACATACACATGCAACACTCCCCACCAAAACCGCGTAAAAACCCACGGCGGGTTGCCTTAAGGGCCCTAACTACGCAACGTTATGCACCGCTAAGTGCCTAACTAAAACACGCGCCCTAAGCCTCTTCTTCAAACTTCTTTCTTCATCCAAAGAAGTCTTCTCTTTTCTTTCTTCATTCTTGACACAATGATCTTCTTTTCTTGAAGTCACCTGTGGAGAGAAGGGATTAGCACACATACACATGCAACACTCCCCACCAAAACCGCGTAAAAACCCACGGCGGGTTGCCTTAAGGGCCCTAACTACGCAACGTTATGCACCGCTAAGTGCCTAACTAAACACGCGCCCTAAGCCTCCTTCAAACTTCTTTCTTCATCCAAAGAAGTCTTCTCTTTTCTTTCTTCATTCTTGACATCCATGATCTTCTTTTCTTGAAGTCACCTGTGGAGAGAAGGGATTAGCACACATACACATGCAACACTCCCCACCAAAACCGCGTAAAAACCCACGGCGGGTTGCCTTAAGGGCCCTAACTACGCAACGTTATGCACCGCTAAGTGCCTAACTAAAACACGCGCCCTAAGCCTCTTCATCAAACTTCTTTCTTCATCCAAAGAAGTCTTCTCTTTTCTTTCTTCATTCTTGACACAATGATCTTCTTTTCTTGAAGTCACCTGTGGAGAGAAGGGATTAGCACACATACACATGCAACACTCCCCACCAAAACCGCGTAAAAACCCACGGCGGGTTGCCTTAAGGGCCCTAACTACGCAACGTTATGCACCGCTAAGTGCCTAACTAAACACGCGCCCTAAGCCTTCTTCCAACTTCTTTCTTCATCCAAAGAAGTCTTCTCTTTTCTTTCTTCCTTCTTGACATCCATGATCTTCTTTTCTTGAAGTCACCTGTGGAGAGAAGGGATTAGCACACAAACACATGCAACACTCCCCACCAAAACCGCGTAAAAACCCACGGCGGGTTGCCTTAAGGGCCCTAACTACGCAACGTTATGCACCGCTAAGTGCCTATCTAAACACGCGCCCTAAGACTTCTTCCAACTTCTTTCTTCATCCAAAGAAGTCTTCTCTTTTCTCTCTTCCTTCTTGACATCCATGATCTTCTTTTCTTGAAGTCACCTGTGGAGAGAAGGGATTAGCACACACACACATGCAACACTCCCCGCCAAAACCGCGTAAAAACCCACGGCGGGTTGCCTTAAGGGCCCTAACTACGCAACGTTATGCACCGCTAAGTGCCTAACTAAACACGCGCCCTAAGCCTTCTTCCAACTCCTTTCTTCATCCAAAGAAGTATTCTCTTTTCTTTCTTCCTTCTTGACACAATGATCTTCTTTTCTTGAAGTCACCTGTGGAGAGAAGGGATTAGCACACACACACACATGCAACACTCCCCACCAAAACCGCGTAAAAACCCACGGCGGGTTGCCTTAAGGGCCTTAACTACGCAACGTTATGCACCGCTAAGTGCCTAACTAAACACGCGCCCTAAGCCTTTTTTCGAACTTCTTTCTTCATCCAAAGAAGTCTTCTCTTTTCTTTCTTCCTTCTTGACATCCATGATCTTCTTTTCTTGAAGTCACCTGTGGAGAGAAGGGATTAGCACACATACACATGCAACACTCCCCACCAAAACCGCGTAAAAACCCACGGCGGGTTGCCTTAAGGGCCCTAACTACGCAACGTTATGCACCGCTAAGTGCCTTACTAAAACACGCGCCAAAAGCTTTCTTCAAACTTCTTTCTTCAGGGGGTTGATATCCATAATCTTGTAATTGTTTCATCAAGGAGTGAGTGACAGTGATGAAAATTTCCATCCTTCATGTTTTTTGCGGTAAGTTTCTTCAGTCTCCACAATATATCTGTAAAGAAAGAGGAATTTATCTGGATTTTAAATGGATTTTACCATTACTTACCTATTTTTACTATAAATTCATACAATTATTCTCTATACTATTACACTGGTCACAGCAAATCATGCTTTTTGCATTTCCACTACTTTTTACCATCATTAAACACACGAGCAACAGATTATGCCTTGAATACTTGAATGATTAGCTCAAAAAATTGATTAAAAAAAACTTGTTTTGCATATGCTCCTTGATGAATCTGGTTTATTGTTATCACTATATTACGCAGCATTCGTCAATATCAGAGTCATTTTAAGGGGAGAGATAAAATTGAAAAGCTATTTATAAATAGAATTCGAGTACCAAGGCGACTACCAGAAAAAATCCTAGGGTGACTAAACAAAATATTCACCCGAATCATTACTTTGATTTCATTCTCCATCGGAGGAAGTCATTTTCTTCCTTCTTGACATATGTGATCTTGACATCATTTTTTCTAGGAGGGATTAAAACTGATGTTAAATTGCAACCTTAATGTATTCTCCGGCAAGTACTGCATTATGTCTTCAGTCTCCGAATTGTTTCTGCAATTAAAAAAGATTTTACAATTAATTCATTTATTTAATATATTTATAATTATTATTATGATTATTTAGATTTTTATTGGCGTAGGAATATTACGCCTTTTTCATTTTTCTATTTTGTCTCATAATTAAAACAAATTACCATCTTGAACAATGGAAAATGTTGTAAAAAGTGAATCATTCATATTTGTAAATAAAAAAATTCTAAATAGCTAAATATGTAAATTATAAAAAGTAACATGGCCGTTACTGATGTTAAAAGTTATCTTTTCTTATTATCTGTATGCCCATTTGCAAGAGGGGCAACAAATGTGTTGTAGCCAAATACTGAGATAGGACATATAAGCAACGTGGAGAAAAAGGTTAGAAATGCAAACAGAATTCTCTTGACTTGAAAATCAGAGTATTGGAAAAGCATTATTTTAAGGACAAAAACTAAGGAATTAAAGCAAAGCTTTATTTTATTGTTGAAAGTTAGAACTACCTTCTATCGAATCTATCGAAGGAAGTATTTTCTTCTCTCTTCTTTCTTCATTATTGACATCGATGATCTTCTCCTCTTGAAGTCACCTGTGGAGAGAGGGGATTAGCACACATACACATGCAACACTCCCCACCAAAACCGCGTAAAAACCCACGGCGGGTTGCCTTAAGGGCCCTAACTACGCAACGTTATGCACCGCTAAGTGCCTAACTAAACACGCGCCCTAAGACTTCTTCCAACTTCTTTCTTCATCCAAAGAAGTCTTCTCTTTTCTTTCTTCCTTCTTGACATCCATGATCTTCTTTTCTTGAAGTCACCTGTGGAGAGAAGGGATTAGCACACACACACACATGCAACACTCCCCACCAAAACCGCGTAAAAACCCACGGCGGGTTGCCTTAAGGGCCCTAACTACGCAACGTTATGCACCGCTAAGTGCCTAACTAAACACGCGCCCTAAGCCTTTTTTCGAACTTCTTTCTTCATCCAAAGAAGTCTTCTCTTTTCTTTCTTCCTTCTTGACATCCATGATCTTCTTTTCTTGAAGTCACCTGTGGAGAGAAGGGATTAGCACACATACACATGCAACACTCCCCACCAAAACCGCGTAAAAACCCACGGCGGGTTGCCTTAAGGGCCCTAACTACGCAACGTTATGCACCGCTAAGTGCCTAACTAAAGCACGCGCCCAAAGCTTTCTTCAAACTTCTTTCTTCAGGGGGTTGATATCCATAATCTTGTAATTGTTTCATCAAGGAGTGAGTGACAGTGATGAAAATTTCAATCCTTCATGTTTTTTGCGGTAAGTTTCTTCAGTCTCCACAAATTATCTGTAAAGAAAGAGGAATTTATCTATTTATTATATTTATTACTATTATTCTAATTAAGCAATATAACATCAGTCACAGCAGGTGATGCTTTTTGCATTTTTCAAATTTTGCTGATGAATAAACGCAAACCACCAACATGAACAATGGAAAATATCCGTAAAAGTGAATTCAACTCTTACAAAATCCTTGCTCCAACTCCATTCTCCATCGGAGGAATTGTCTCTGTTCATTCTTCCCGCTCAAAATCTTGCCATCTTTTCATCTCGGAAGGAGTTGAAGTGACGATAAAATCCATCTTTTACGTTTTTTCCTGGTGCCGTTTTTTCAGCATTCAGGATCCATTAATTATCTGTGAAGAAAATGGATTTCACCATTACTTACCTATTTTTACTATAAATTCATACAATTATTCTCTATACTATTACACTGGTCACAGCAAATCATGCTTTTTGCATTTCCACTACTTTTTACCATCATTAAACACACGAGCAACAGATTATGCCTTGAATACTTGAATGATTAGCTCAAAAAATTGATTAAAAAAAACTTGTTTTGCATATGCTCCTTGATGAATCTGGTTTATTGTTATCACTATATTACGCAGCATTCGTCAATATCAGAGTCATTTTAAGGGGAGAGATAAAATTGAAAAGCTATTTATAAATAGAATTCGAGTACCAAGGCGACTACCAGAAAAAATCCTAGGGTGACTAAACAAAATATTCACCCGAATCATTACTTTGATTTCATTCTCCATCGGAGGAAGTCATTTTCTTCCTTCTTGACATATGTGATCTTGACATCATTTTTTCTAGGAGGGATTAAAACTGATGTTAAATTGCAACCTTAATGTATTCTCCGGCAAGTACTGCATTATGTCTTCAGTCTCCGAATTGTTTCTGCAATTAAAAAAGATTTTACAATTAATTCATTTATTTAATATATTTATAATTATTATTATGATTATTTAGATTTTTATTGGCGTAGGAATATTACGCCTTTTTCATTTTTCTATTTTGTCTCATAATTAAAACAAATTACCATCTTGAACAATGGAAAATGTTGTAAAAAGTGAATCATTCATATTTGTAAATAAAAAAATTCTAAATAGCTAAATATGTAAATTATAAAAAGTAACATGGCCGTTACTGATGTTAAAAGTTATCTTTTCTTATTATCTGTATGCCCATTTGCAAGAGGGGCAACAAATGTGTTGTAGCCAAATACTGAGATAGGACATATAAGCAACGTGGAGAAAAAGGTTAGAAATGCAAACAGAATTCTCTTGACTTGAAAATCAGAGTATTGGAAAAGCATTATTTTAAGGACAAAAACTAAGGAATTAAAGCAAAGCTTTATTTTATTGTTGAAAGTTAGAACTACCTTCTATCGAATCTATCGAAGGAAGTATTTTCTTCTCTCTTCTTTCTTCATTATTGACATCGATGATCTTCTCCTCTTGAAGTCACCTGTGGAGAGAGGGGATTAGCACACATACACATGCAACACTCCCCACCAAAACCGCGTAAAAACCCACGGCGGGTTGCCTTAAGGGCCCTAACTACGCAACGTTATGCACCGCTAAGTGCCTAACTAAACACGCGCCCTAAGACTTCTTCCAACTTCTTTCTTCATCCAAAGAAGTCTTCTCTTTTCTTTCTTCCTTCTTGACATCCATGATCTTCTTTTCTTGAAGTCACCTGTGGAGAGAAGGGATTAGCACACACACACACATGCAACACTCCCCACCAAAACCGCGTAAAAACCCACGGCGGGTTGCCTTAAGGGCCCTAACTACGCAACGTTATGCACCGCTAAGTGCCTAACTAAACACGCGCCCTAAGCCTTTTTTCGAACTTCTTTCTTCATCCAAAGAAGTCTTCTCTTTTCTTTCTTCCTTCTTGACATCCATGATCTTCTTTTCTTGAAGTCACCTGTGGAGAGAAGGGATTAGCACACATACACATGCAACACTCCCCACCAAAACCGCGTAAAAACCCACGGCGGGTTGCCTTAAGGGCCCTAACTACGCAACGTTATGCACCGCTAAGTGCCTAACTAAAGCACGCGCCCAAAGCTTTCTTCAAACTTCTTTCTTCAGGGGGTTGATATCCATAATCTTGTAATTGTTTCATCAAGGAGTGAGTGACAGTGATGAAAATTTCAATCCTTCATGTTTTTTGCGGTAAGTTTCTTCAGTCTCCACAAATTATCTGTAAAGAAAGAGGAATTTATCTATTTATTATATTTATTACTATTATTCTAATTAAGCAATATAACATCAGTCACAGCAGGTGATGCTTTTTGCATTTTTCAAATTTTGCTGATGAATAAACGCAAACCACCAACATGAACAATGGAAAATATCCGTAAAAGTGAATTCAACTCTTACAAAATCCTTGCTCCAACTCCATTCTCCATCGGAGGAATTGTCTCTGTTCATTCTTCCCGCTCAAAATCTTGCCATCTTTTCATCTCGGAAGGAGTTGAAGTGACGATAAAATCCATCTTTTACGTTTTTTCCTGGTGCCGTTTTTTCAGCATTCAGGATCCATTAATTATCTGTGAAGAAAATGGATTTCACCATTACTTACCTATTTTTACTATAAATTCATACAATTATTCTCTATACTATTACACTGGTCACAGCAAATCATGCTTTTTGCATTTCCACTACTTTTTACCATCATTAAACACACGAGCAACAGATTATGCCTTGAATACTTGAATGATTAGCTCAAAAAATTGATTAAAAAAAAACTTGTTTTGCATATGCTCCTTGATGAATCTGGGTTATTGTTATCACTATATTACGCAGCATTCGTCAATATCAGAGTCATTTTAAGGGGAGAGATAAAACTGAAAAGCTATTTATAAATAGAATTCGAGTACCAAGGCGACTACCAGAAATTTATCCGCTCAAACTATTATCCCACTGGGTGACTAAACAAAATATTCACCCGAATCATTACTTTGATTTCGTTCTCCATCGGAGAAAGTCCTTTTCTTCCTTCTTGACATATGTGATCTTGACATCATTTTTTCTAGGAGGGATTAAAACTGATGTTAAATTGCAACCTTAATGTATTCTCCGGCAAGTACTGCATTATGTCTTCAGTCTCCGAATTGTTTCTGCAATTAAAAAAGATTTTACAATTAATTCATTTATTTAATATATTTATAATTATTATTATGATTATTTAGATTTTTATTGGCGTAGGAATATTACGCCTTTTTCATTTTTCTATTTTGTCTCATAATTAAAACAAATTACCATCTTGAACATCGGAAAATGTCCTTACAAGTGAATCATCTAGATTATTAAATAAAAAAATGCTAAATAGCTAAATATGTAAAAAGTAACTTGGCTGTTACTGCTGTTAAAAGTTATCTTTTCTGATTTACTGTATGCCAATTTGCAAAAGGGGCAACAAATGTGTTGTAGCCAAATGATCTACTGAGATAGGACATTTAAGCAACGTGGAGAAAAAGGTTAGAAATGCAAACAAAAATCTTTTAACTTGAAAATCAGAGTATTGGAAAACAAGTATTTGAAGGACAACAATAAAGGAATTAGAGAAAAGGTTTATTTTATCGTTGAAAGTTAGAACTACCTAGGAAGTATTTTCTTCTCTCTTCTTTCTTCATTCTTGACATCCATGATCTTCTTTTCTTGAAGTCCCCTGTGGAGAGAAGGGATTAGCACACATACACATGCAACACTCCCCACCAAAACCGCGTAAAAACCCACGGCGGGTTGCCTTAAGGGCCCTAACTACGCAACGTTTTGCACTGCTAATTGCCTAACTAAACACGCGCCCTAAGCCTTCTTCCAACTTCTTTCTTCATCCAAAGGAGTCTTCTCTTTTCTTTCTTCATTCTTGACATCCATGATCTTCTTTTCTTGAAGTCACCTGTGGAGAGAAGGGATTAGCACACATACACATGCAACACTCCCCACCAAAACCGCGTAAAAACCCACGGCGGGTTGCCTTAAGGGCCCTAACTACGCAACGTTATGCACCGCTAAGTGCCTAACTAAAACATGCGCCCTAAGCCTTCTTCCCACTTGTTTCTTCATCCAAAGGAGTCTTCTCTCTTCTTTCTTCATTCTTGACATCCATAATCTTGTAATCATTTCATCTAGGAGGGTGTGAAGGTGATGATAATTTCCATCCTTCAGGTTTTCTTCCTTTAGTTCCGTATTATTTTTTCAGTATCCATAAATTATCTGTAAGGAAAAATGATTTTACAATTACTTAATTTAATTATTACGTTTATAACTATTATTCTAATTATCTAATATCAAATTCTCGTTTTGGATTTTTCTCTATTTTTTTCTCATGAATTAACATAAACCACCAACATGAACAACGGAAAATTTCTAAAAAAGTGAATCATCCACATTTATTAAATAAATTAATGCTAAATAGCTAAAGACGTAATTAATAAAGTATTGGCTGTAACTGTTGTTAAAGTTATCTTGATAAAGATCGATTGATTGTATGCCCATTTATAAGAAGGGCTAGAAATGTGCTGTAGCCAAATGATTTACTTAGACAGGACATTTAAGTAACATGAATAAAAAGGTTATAAATGCAAAAGGAAATCTCATAACTTGAAAATCAAAGTATTGGAAAAGAATGAGGTAAAGGACAAGAACTAAGGATTAAAAGGAAAAGCCTTATTTGATTGTTGAAAGTTGAAACTACCATCTATCGAAGGAAGTGTTGTCTTCGATTTTTTTTCTTTCTTTACTCCAGTACCTTCATTCTTGTGGTAACGTGCCGTTCATGATCTTGTCATTTTTCATCTAGGAATGAGTGAAATAAATTCCATCCTTCATGTTTTTTCCCGTTAGCTGCGTATTATTACTTCATTATCCATAAATTATCTGCACGGATTATACGACGGGTCACTTAATATAATATAGTAGTACTTAAGTTAATCGAATTTCGAATCACAGGATAATTGATATCCCCAAAATTTTATATTGGGTAATGTCAATGAGCAACTTTGTTTGGAAGAAATTCACGGAATCTGTGCTTCCGTCTTGCATTCTATAATCAAATATCAAATGCTTTCTCTTCATCCGCGAAAAATATTCCTATGCGAACACTTGTCAGGCAATGATGAACTCATTGAAAGTAAATCGAAAAAAAATTATAAGTTTTTTAAAACTGTGCATTGATTATTGGGAGTTGACGCAATATTGCCTACAAGAGGTAATATTTTAAAACAGCGATTATGCAGGATAGTACCTCTTATGCGAACTAAAGCAGACCAATAAGGACTCGCAAAATACTTTAAAAAGTAATATGATACAGGAAATAACACCAAGTAAATATGTTGGCCATTATATATTAAAGAGGATTGCTATCGATATCCAAGGGCTATTTTTTCTAACAGTTCTTACTTCAAGCTGAATTGAGTATCATTGTATACAAATATCACGAAGTAATACCATTAAGTAATATCACCTTGAAACACTTCGAGGAGTCTCCGCTGAGTGTGGGGGAGGGGGGGAGTGTGCAGCGAGGCCATTAGACAAACTCAGTAGACCCATTACTCCGGAAAAATATTAAATAAATGTGCCCTACTCATGAAATGAATAACCTTTTCACACTTTCACTTTGCTCTTGTCCTTTTGTACAGTCGCGATCGTTCAATGCGTCAACGGGTCGGGGTAGACTTTGCGTCAAGTGGCCTTGTCGAGTGTTTCCTACACTATGTACCAAGGAGCCATTTTGGCCTTTGACGCAGGGAATAAGATATAACATTGGCCTGTTTACATACTGGAAGATATTACACAAATACTACCAATGAATAGTAAATGCTGCAGGATTTCCTCATGATTCAATTTTGAAATTTACAAAAGTCGGGATGCGATGTCACTACTGTCTCAAAGTAGGAAATTCCATTCCCTTCAGTTACCCTTATATGACTGATATAATAATAATTTAACTTTAGAATTCATGCCTTTTTGGTTCTCTAATTATAAGTCACCAGCAGAAATTTGGAATAAGAAATTTCCTGCCTGTCACTGTTGTTTTTACTTGTCAAGGAAAGTCCATAAATTGTGAATTGGAACCGCCCATGTCTTGAAAATAAAGCTACATACGGCTGGCATAAATGACCTCAAAAGCATGGACTGTGTATGAATGGATATATTTAAGGAGGATTGATGGCCTGGTGAAATAGGGCAAAAGATGCAGGATCTTGTTAAAATGTTGTATTTGGATCCGCCTTAACACTTGAATTATAAAAATACAACAGTTGCTGTTTTAGAGAGAGACATTATTTAATCAGTCCGCATGCAACTTTCACCGAATAAGTTAAAGAGTAAATACGTTAGTGAGAGAGATTAGTGATACAATTTCACATTAAGGTGTTCATTCACGCGCGTTCGTCTTGTAATCCGAGATCAGTAGCACAACATTCCTACTGAGCCGTGACGACGCTCTAATGCGAATAATTGTCATGAAATGGTGCACTTAAGAAAATTAAATGGAAAAACTAATTCGTATATAATAAATGCGTATCAATTATTTAGATAATTGTTGGTCTAATATTACGTAGTTTGATTCCCAGGGCTTGGAGCCTGCAGCCCCTCCCAAGCTATGTGACTTTCGGTACCAGATTTCCTGAGAAATCATAACCGTAACAGCCTCCCTACCCTGATGAGTGAATTTCAAACGCCGACGGGCTTAGTTCTGGGTGTCATCCTTACCGACCTTCGGGTTGATCTCTGTGTTTATGGTTTTATAGTTTATTACATAGCGTATATGTATATCTGATATATATAAATATATATACGAGGGTCATCCGGAAAGTAGTACCCGTTCGTGAAATAAAGACACAAAAGTAAATATTAACAAACATAAAAAATTTTATTTGAAAGAGGATACTTTAAACTACTTCTCAACATAATCTCCAAGCAAATTAAGGCATTTGTCATAACGTGTGACATGTTTCTGTATTCCTGCTGCATAGTCCTTCGCCGCCAGCTCATTGAGATACGCGAGGGACCCATCTTGCACAAATTTTTGCATAATGCAGATGGTGTTTAACAATTTCATGAACAATTGTTCGAGAAACATTGGGAAAATGCTCACAGATGTCATCAATTGTGACGCGCCGATCGTTCCTCACGAATTCGTCAACTGAGCTCACCAGTTGGTCTGTAATGACAGACGGTCTCCCCGAACGCTCATCGTCGTGTGTGTTCCCCCTCCCCATGTTGAAGTTGCGACACCACCGCCGAACAGACGACTCGTCCATTACATTGTCTCCATACACTTCCTTTAATTGGCGATGAATATCACATGGGCGAACGTTTCTTGCATTGAGGAATTTAATCACTGCCCTCACTTCACAACTGGCGGCGTTCTCAATTTTTTTAAACATTGTAAACAATCACAGAAACAACACAGGCAATGCTAGCGTCACGCAACTTGGCTCAGAGAAGGCAGACAAGCCACTGAAGCTATCTGACCTCGTCCAGCGGCTACTCGCGTCGTCAGCACTTCATGCGGCACGAACGGGTACTACTTTCCGGATGACCCTCGTATATATATATATATATATATATATATATATATATATATATATATATATATATATATATATATATATATATCAGAAAGCCATTTGATAGTGAAAGAAGAAAGTACCTCATTGGTAAATGTAATCAACTTTGAGTAGCAGGCTAATTGTAACTCGCAAAATTGTTTCAAAATTAATGAGGAAGAAGTAGGTCAGTAACTATTAAAAAGGACTTCAATCATTATCAGAGAGCTACTTTGCTTAACGGTCCTTACTCCAAGGTGAATTAATTAACACTTTTTCAACAAATACTATCGGAAATTAACTAATGTCTACTCGTTAAATTTAACTGAAACTCGAAAAAAGCTGAAAGATGTTCACTGAATACATTAACAAGTAAAGTCAGTATATAAGTTAGTAAGTTCTTAGGAAGTGAAATCACTACATGTTTACGCGATTCGTGTTGTAGTCCGAGATCGATTGCAATTACAAAGTATTAACCGCGACAACGACGTTCAGAGAATGGTTTTTGGATGATTTACTCATTGGATGTAAATTTAAAACCTTATACGTTTTAGAACTGCGCATTACTTAATTAAGATCATTGTTGAGGTAATATTGAGTACTTAAAATTATGTGACAACGATTTTGGTGGGAGAAAAGAAAGTGCCTCCTATACTAACCTAAAATTGAGTAACGGGCTACTAGGGACTCGAAAAATAATTTAAAATTTAATAAGAGGGAGTAAGTAAGTTATTCATTAAAAGGGACTTCAATCAATGTAAATGAGCTACTTTCCCTCGAGGTGTATTAAGTATCGTTTTTATTTTAAAAATACCCCTTGACGTTCACAAAGATTACTTACGTACGTAACATTTAATTGAAATCTGAATGACGGACATTCACCGAAAAATTTAATGAGTAACGTCAGTTAATTAGTAAGAAGTTAATAAGGTAGCAAATTCCGAAATGTCGAAGCGCTTCAGTCTTGTAACCCAGAATGGATTGCATATCATTCCTAGTTAGCGCGACAACGACGCTCCTACGCGAATAATTGTTATGAAATGGTGCATTCAAGGAAAGGAAATCGAATTAAAGTTGTTCCAAATGTGCATAAATTAAAATAATTTTTGAGTACACAAAAATTTAGGATGGCGATGTTATGGGGAGACAAGAAAGTACTGATAATTATCCATAATACTGAATATCATGTAAATTCGGGTAGCGAGCTAGTAAGGACTCAGATTAATTTAAAAATAATCAAGTGGGCCTTGATAATTATTTAAATCAATCAATATCAAATAGCTTCTTTATCATTACTACTTCAAGGAGAATTACGTATCAATTTTATTGTTACAATTACTACTGAAAACTATGGGGGCAGAGATAAGGAAGTACGTCTAATACTAAATTGTATTCTAAATTCGAGTAACAGGCTATTAGCGACTTGAAGAATAATTTTAAAATAATCATAGGGTACGGTAAAAACTATTTAAAGAGATTTAAATCAATATAAAAGAGCTACACTGCCTCACGATTCTCAATTCAAGGTTAATCACCATCATTCTTATTTAACAAATACCACCAAACATTTACAAATGTCCACTGCATCAAATTTAATCGGAATTCAAATGACATGCTAGTAGATGCTCATCGATAAATTAAACGAGTGACGTCAGAAAAAAAGTAAGTAAAAACGGAGAAAAAATTCAAACAATGTCCAGGCATTCCCGTGTTTTCATCCAAGATGAATTCCATATCATTCCTATTAATCCGCGACAACGCTCGTATGCGAAATCATCAGGTAATGATGCACTCATGGAAAGTAAGTCGAATAAATATACACTTTTTAATAATACGGATTGACAAAAGAGATATGTTGACGTAATATTGCCTGGGTTACGTAAAATTGTGAAACAGCCTTTGTGGACAAATTATCTCAAATACTAAATGTTATCTAAATTCGATAACTGGCTAATAACAGGTTTCGAATTAATATAAAAGAGCCAATTCACCTTCCCATTCTTACCTAAAATGAATCATTCTTATTTTACGTATACCGCTGGGCACTCGCTCCTATTCACGCATAAAAACGACGCTCTTATGCGGATTATGATTATGAAATGGTACACTCAAGAAAAGCACATCGAAATAACCTATACGTTTGTTTGAAAGGCGTATTAATTAATTTAGATAATTGTTAATATATCAAAAAATAGTAAAAATTATGAGACAGCAATTTTTGGGGGAGAGAAGAAAGTACCTCTAATGCTAACTGTTATCTAAAATCAAGAAACAGGCTAATAGGGACTCGAAGAATAAATTAAAAAGTAATCTGATAGGGTAGGTCAATAGTAATTAAACCAAGGATTTCAATCAATATATAAGAGCTACTTCGCCCTAGGATTGTTACTTCAAGGAGAATCAAGTATCATTTTTATTTGACGAATACCTCTGGCCATTGACTAATATCACCTTAAATTAATCTAAATGCAAATGACAGCCTAATAAAAGTTCATCGCCTAATTTATAAGTAATTTCAATACTTAGTTTCAAAGTTATTAGGAAAAAATTCACTAAATATTTAAGAGCATTCTTCAAGTCATCCAAGTTCAATCCATCGCATCAACCGGCATAATAATAATAATAATAATACTTTATTCATTTTGAAAAATGGTGCAACGATATTAAATGCCATCAATATAAATATTATTTAACATACAAACATAAGTTCTTAAATGTGATGAAGATTGTCACTAAAGAATTCATCCAATGAGTTAAGTGGATGAGCAAGTAACCAGGTATATACACCCTATTCTTGATACTCTGGATAGCATCAGATTTCAACTGAGTAAGCAGATAGTTGTACTGTCAGTCGTATGTTCATATTATGAAATGTATTGCAAGTTGATGACAATCTACAATAAGTAGTATTTAGATTTGATTTATCTCTTGTGGGGTGGTTATGTATGTTAGATCTTAATTGGTAAGTTTCTAGATTAACTTTCACTTGAATCAGAGCCTCAAAGATATCTAAACTAAGTACAATCATGATTCCATACCTAATAAAAAAAAGGTTTGTGGGCAGCATCAATGTTTTGAGAGAACAAATTGTCTTCAACAGCTTTAAAGAAAAAATGATTTACAGAATGTGGGGTAAAAGGAAGATTTTCTTTTCCATTACCATGACCAATTGCTTGATTGATTACACCGCCTTTTGTTAATTTTTTGAATTCAATATGAAATCCTAATAAGCTTTATTTTTTGCACACCTAACTGATTGATCTTATGTATTTCAAGTAAGCCTCTTTGCCATGCAGGCTTCCGCTGATTTTGTTAGAGTTATAGTAGCTAAGTAAATCATTTCAAAGAGCTAATAATTCTCCAGTATTCCAGAGATTATTTTTATTTTTAGTGGGCATAGAGATATTTTTTTAGAGGTATTTTTTTCGGAAACCAATGTACAAAAATGTCTAGGAAATTACCTAAAAACAAGTTTTCTCTACAGAGTCTGTGTAAACGCCATTCCAATTCATTCAAGATAGAAGCAGTTGGAAACTCTCTCAAGCTTCTATTATTATGGGCCTCGTGAATATGGTTTTTATCTCTATTTGAGAATATCTTTTGAGTTATTTTGTCTTTTAAAAGTGAAGCTTATACCTTGATGGTCAGATGGGAGACAGTTCCTCCAGATGGGAGACTTAAACTAAACAGTTCAGGACATTAATTGGTAATTACATTATTTAGGTGGGCAGAAAATCCAGTAGGCTGTTTAATTGCCCAGTATAAATTATATGAAAGCAAAAGATTTGCATGACATGGAACTTGCAAGGAACTAAAATTTCGAGAATTATGAAATGATATTTTAATAAGTAGCTATGAGTAAGTAATAGCAGTAGTTGATAAAATTATTGATTACTTCTTTTCTTTACAATGAGGTCATATTACTACTGGAAATGCATCTACTTGACTGCTGCTGACGTGCTTCAGATGTACATGGAACTGCTTAGCATTTAGAAAATATCAATCTCTCCTCTTTACCACAACGCATGAACGGAAATTGCCTTTTGGCTTCTTAATTGTTTGTTGCGTGCTCTATGGGCATCAGTTTCTAAAAAAAATACTACCTTGATCAAAAATTTCCCGGAATTTATTCAGAAAATTAAAAATACAAGTTTATTCATCTAAATCTATATTGTCCCCTTCAAAGTAATCCCCATCGACTGCAACACACTTATGCCAGCGCTTGATCCAATCCTCGAAACATTTTTTATATTCGGTTTTCGGTATGTCCATCAGTGCTTCCTGCGATTTTTCCATTACTTCCTCTCGGCTGCTAAAACGCGTTCCCCGTAATGGTTTTTTAACTCGATTGAACAGAAAGAAGTCACAGGGAGCCAAATCAGGTGAATTCGGTGGCTGTTGGATGGTATTTGTTGCATTTTTCGTCAAAAAATTACGAATAATGATAGCACTGTGCGACGGTGCGTTATCATGGTGCAAAATCCACGAGTTTTCTGCCCACATTTCTGGTCTCTTTCGGCGAATTGCTTCACGCAAACGTGTCATAACGCCCAAATAATACTCTTTGTTTACTGTCTGGCCTTCTGGCAAAAATTCATGATGCACTACACCGTTGTAATCCATGAAAACCGTCAGCATTGCCTTCTTTTTTGACTGAAAACGACGTGGTTTTTTTGGTCTCGGCTCATTTGGTGAACGCCATTCACTTGCCTGATGTCTGGATTGCGTGTCGTACTCATAAACCCACGTCTCGTCTCCAGTAATGATCCTTTTGATGAATGTGGGATCGGATTCAGCCTCGCAAATCATGTCTTTTGCGACGTCAACACGGTCTCTTTTTTGCATGAAATTGAGGTCTTTTGGCACCAACTTTGCTGCTACACGACGGAAACCCAAATCATTAACCACAATGTGTTGGGCGGATCCATAGGCAATGTTCAAGTCCTCCGCTATTTCTCTGATGGTTAATTTGCGGTTATTGACCAACATTTCTTTTACTTTATCAATTTTTTCACCGACTTTCGATGTCGATGGTCTGCCACTGCGTTCATCATCTTCGATTGACTCACGACCACTTCTGAACCGCTCGTGCCACTGGTAAACGACCGTTTTTTTTAGAGAATCGTTGCCGAAACACTTTTCCAACATTTCCAACGTCCGTGCGCCACTAAATCCGTTTTTTACGCAAAATTTAATACAAGTTCGTTGTTGCAAATTTAAATCCATTTCTGAAATTGTAAAAAATCGCCAACACACACAGAGATAGATGTACTCTTGGCTACGTAACTTTTGCAAATGTCAAGTTATGACACTAAGATTTAAAGGGAATATCAACAACAGATGTACCAATTAAACAAAAAAAACAGAACTCAAATCGGAACGATGGGAGCGCCACACGGTGGTTATTCCGGGAACTTTTTGATCAAGGTAGTATATTGACATTTCTTTATAATTCATGCCGTTTATTTTCTAGTGACGTGTTTCTGCTCTTAGCTGGAATGAAACGTAAGGATCAGTTTTTGGGAAATCTTGCTAGTTTTTAGCGTTGCCTATTATACGGCATTGTCAAGAATCTTGACAAATTCTGTGGTGCATTTTCTCATTCGGTTATATTAAAATGTCTCCTGTGGGTATTCTTATATTTAGCGGTAAAAGAAAGAGTGGGAAAGATTATATTACTGATGTTATACACGAAAGGTGAGTGCAATAAGATTACCCATCAATTTATTTATGATTAAATATCCATTTAGTGATTAACCTCTTGTGGAGTTGTTTTGGATATTAGTTCTTAATTGGTAAGTTTCTTAAAGATATATGAACTAAATACAATCATGATTCCGATTAATCTTGCTTGCAGGAATCATGTTGGTGGGAGCAAATAGCTCTCTTTTGTTGTAGCAACATTTTTTTTAAATGCGGGGAATGTCCCCATAACTCAACACCATAATTCAAATGACATTGAAAGAAGGCATGATAAAGTATTAAACAATACTCATTGGAAATGAGAAAGTTGAGCTTTATGCAGCTCTTCTCAGTTTATTACAGGTCTGACTGATAAGAGTCTCCCAGTTAAGTTTTGTATCAATGTAAATTCCTAATATTTTAACAGTTTCAATATCAGTCACTGCATACCCAACAAAGTTATTCCTATGCGAGGAATGGTTTTGGAATGATTTACTCATGGAATTTAAATCGATAAAAATAACAAGGTTGTTAGAAACGAGCATTAATTAATTTAGATAATTTTTGACTGTATATTACGAAGCGTAGGTAATACATGAGCCAGCATTTTGATAGAGAGAGACGAAAATACTTTTGATGTTAACTGTAATCCGAATTCGGGAAACTGGCTGATAAGGACTAGCAGAATATTTTAAAAATTAATCTGATAGAGTAGGTTTGTAATAATTAAAAAGGATTTCAATCAATATCAAAGAGCTACTTCCCCTTATGATTCTTGCTTGTGAATTAAATGTCATTCTCATTTAACAACTATTGCTGTTAACCAACTAATATCTACTTGCTAAATTCAATGGCAAATCTAATGACTGGCTAATAAAAGTTCAACGAATAATTTAACGAGTAATGTAAGTAATTATGTTAATTAGTCATTAGGAACGAAGTAGGACTAAATCCATCCTGGTAACTGCAAAAAGCAACCTAGGCGAATAATTGTAAAAGATGCACTGATGGAAAGTCAGTCGAAAACATAATAAGTTTTTAAAAGTTGACGTAATATTGCCTAAAGTACATAAATTTATATGAGTGATTTTATCAGAGATATTTATTAAGATAATTGCTGAGGTCATGTTCAACTTGAGTCAATCTCTATTTGCTTCCATCTTGCTCCCAAAGATGTCTTGAGCATTAAATATAAGGTTATAAGAGTTATGTAAGTATGTCAGTAAGTTATTAGGACGAAATAAACAGATTATATAACCATCCTATTAACCGCAAAAAGGTCACTCCATCAATCAATAGTTTTTAGAAATTGATGCACTCTTGGAAAGTAAATTGAAATAAATAATACATATTTTAGAAAAACGCATTGTTAACGATATTGTTGTTACATGCAGTACGCAAAATCATGAGACATTTTATGGGGAGATAATAATCTCGTACCTCTTATGCTAAATGTAATGCGAACTCGAGTAATAGACTTAAAGCGACTTGCAGATTAATTAAAAAGTAATCATAGGGTGTACCTTGGTAATTATTAAAAAGGATTACACGTGAATTAATATCATTCTTATTTATCAACTACCACTTAACACTTACAGGGGTCCACTACTTGAAATTTAATCGAAATTCTAACGACAGGCTAATAGACTTTCATGAAGAAATTACACAAGTGATGTGAGCAAAAGTGCCATAGTTATCAGGAAGATATTCACAAAATCTCTATGTGATGATGACGTCTTGTCCTCATCCATCCTATTTATCCGCGACAACCGCATTTCAATGCGAATGTCGCGGATAGCTGTTTGGAATAATGCACTCGTGAAAAGTCGAAAAAATATTTTTTTTTAATGCGAATTGACCGCATGCTCCAGATTGTGGACATGCTGACGTAATATTTCCTTAAGTACGTCAATTTATAAGAGTGATTTTATCAGGGAGAAGAAATAATACCTACTAATCTAATACTATATGCAATATAAACTCGATTAACCGGCTTACTACTAGTAGAATAGCATAGAAGTAATCTGAGGGAGTACGTAACTAAGTCGTCTATATTAATTAGGTTCCGAATGAAAACCGAAGAGCTAAGTCACCTTCCGATTCTTACATAAAGTGAATCATTCTTATTTTACTTATGCCACTGGAAACTGTTGTAGCAATACTTAAATGCGTAGTAATACGTAATACGAAACGAAGTTTGTAAAAATTGAGAAGATTTCACCCAATGTCTAAGGGCTTTCGTCTCGTAACCCAATAGGGATTACGTGTCAAAACAATTTAACCACGACGACGCCGCTCCTATGCGAAGAATGGTTATGGAAATGGGCCACTCATGGAATGTACATCTGTGCTTTTTGAACTCAGAACATTGATAAAATCACCAGTTATCTACATATCACCATAAATATGAAACGTTACCTACTTACCACGATTTCCACCAGCTCTCGATGTCGAACTCTTTGGCTGGGTTATTCCGTGGTCTTCCTACTATCACGACTTCTTCCAATGGAGCTAGAAGATTGAGTTCTTTCCGATCCAACCCGTTTGGAATTTGTCACCAGTTCCTCAGTCACCCCTTGAATTCCCTGGAACAAATTTAAAAAGGATCATCATCGGAGAAAACGAAAATCCATTTTCGAGTGGAATAAATAAATACCAGAACAGCTAAAACTAAGAAAAGGATTTTTAGGTCTCAGTTCACGACTTCTTGGTTCGGCATGGAAAGCACGACGCATCCTAAAACACAGGGGATAGTTTTAAATAAAATAACGAGATTACACATCACAGAATTCGGGAAAATGATTACGCACTAACTGGAACACTCAACAATAAGACTAACAGGTAAGAATATCGAACCCTCACGCGCGTGGTAAGAAAAAAATATTTTTATCACTCCCTATGCAGATGCACATAATCTAAATTGACTGTTTTGAAAGAACTGCGTGTCGTTAACGTGAAATACGAGCCAAAATTGTTAATTTAATCAAACAACTTTCGTTGAGAACTATTGTATGCTTATTACTTGATTGCACTAATGAGCAATGTTCTAAGTTTGGGCTTCATGTATGGATGGAGCTTCTTACCTCCGATCGCTGCGAAGAGTCGGCGCAGAGTGAGGTCGAGTTATGAAGAAGTAGTGTCCTCACAAATGAACAAATGACGTATTACGATGACGAAGAAACGTATTAAAAGTGGGGGGGAATGAACAAGTATTGCTCAAGTCAAACTTTCTGAAGCCGTTAGCAGTAAATTGAAAAGAGGTCACGGCTGCTAATCCTGTATACCACACTACACAAGATCTAATGCAGAGCCTCATTTAACTCGCGGGGTCGAGGTCAAATGGGTCAGCTGGAGTTTTACCTAAAGCGAGAGGGAGCCGTTGACCGCGAATACCAGTTAAATTCCATGGCTCATGAGATTGGCCGGTGGGCCAATAGGGCCAACTGATAGGAATCGAATGGGGGAATTGGGATGGGAGGGGTTCTGGCTTTCGTTCGCTGTAAAGACGGAGGGGGGGCGATTTTGCAGCGAGGCCATTAGACAAGCACAGTAGACCCATCACTCCGGAAAAATATTAAATAAATGTGCCCTACTCAGGAAATGATTAAACTTTTCACACTTCCAATTGGCTCTTGTCCTTTGGTACAGTCGCGATCGTTCAATGCGTCAACGGTCGGGGTAGACTTTGCGTCAAGTGGCCTTGTCGAGTGTTTTCTACATCTACATTTTCTAAGTGTACACAGGAACCATTTTGGCCTTTGACTTAGGGAATAAGATATAACATTGGCCTGTTTACATACTGGAAGATATTACACAAATACTACTAATGAAGAGTAAATGCTGCAGGATTTCCTCTTGATTCAATTTTGAAATTTGCAAAAGTCTGGATGCGATGTCACTACTGTCTCAAAGTAGGAAATTTCATTCCGTTCAGTTACCCTAATATGACTCTTATAACAATAATTATTTAACTCATGCCTTTTTTGGCTCTCTGATTATAAGTCACCAGCAAAATGGAATAAGAAAGCCTGTAACTGTTGTTATTACTTCACCTTATCAAGGGAAGTCCATAAATTGTGAATTGGAACCGCCCACGTTTTGAAAATAAAGCTACATACCCATTAGGCTGGCCTAAATGACCTCAAAAGCATGGAATGTGAATGAATGGAAATATTTAAGGAGAAATGATGGCCTGGTGAAAATGGAAGATAAATGCAGAATCCTTAACACTTGAATTATAAAAATACCAAAGTCGCTGTTTTAGACCGGGACCTGATTTAATCAGTTGAATGATGATTACATTACCTGTCACTAAAATGAGATATGCCTGATCATTAGCCCAGAGGTTGGTGTTAAACCATATCAAAAAGTAATTTTGACTAAGAAATGACCACTCGGAAGAAGCAACCGATTCTGCAGAAGACAGGGATTAATAATTTCCAAAACTTGGTTTGACACCACAAATAGCATAGATGTACAACAGAGGTTACTCGGAAATGGATCAGTTAGATTGTTAGCTTTATATTGAGGAACAGTGAGATAATTTCACACAATTTCCTAGGAGTTAGATGGAGAGACTGATCACAATTTAGTCATTATGAAAAGTAATATTTCACTTCTGATTCAAAAATTCAAGGCAAGGAAGGTAATGTAGGAAATGGATTGTTAAAGCATTTACTGGATTTATGAAGGCAGGAAATCAGGCAGCAGAAGAAATCATGAGTGAGGAAAGAAGCTGAGAACTATCAAGACAAAATGGGAATATATACAGCATACAGCAAAAGTATAGGAACTGGTAGGTGGAAAAGAACAAGAAATCAATGGATTATGGACAAGATAATTAAAAAGATAGAAAACTGGAATAAAAATAGGAAGTAAGATGGAAAAATTGTAATCTAAGATAAGTCAAAAATATGAGTTGAACCACACAAGATCATAAAGAGTTGAAAATAATACAGAGGAGCTTTTATGAGTATGATAAAGAAATTAAACCAGCAAGATCATTATGACATAGTATGTTATACAGTAGTACACATATAGAATAATTTATTTCCCAGGCTGAATTGATGGAAAGACAGAGAGAGAGCATTCAGAAAATTGGAAACAAAGAAGGCCATGTGGTTTGACAACATTCCCGCTGAACTATCAAAAAGTTAATTAAAGTGCAAGAAGGAGAGATTTTCTTAACCATTTCTTGGAATTTATGAAGGATGAATTTACCAAGAAGACTTCGTTAAATCAGCTTTAATTCCTCTTCCAAAAAGGGGAAAGCCTATAAATATATGCAAAGAATACAGGGCAATTAGGTCCGATTTGAAATGCACCCTGTAATTTTTTTTATGGGCTTAGCCAAAGCATTAAACTATGAGGCAGTTTTGGCTGGAAGACTGTTAAATTGATGTGGATACCAACCCAAAAAGCTGAAGCAGTACAAAAAGACGGAGTTTTTTGTCATCCTCAATTGGATTTACTCATTTAAAAGTTAACTACTGACACACTACTTAATTTGAGAGATTAGTTGGGGTCATCAACAAGTACATAGAAAAGAGAAATTTGTATAAGGACAATGATCATATTGACTAAAGAAATGGGAAGGTTAAACTTGATTTAATGAGGTGCCAAGTAAAAAGTATAGTCAAAGACAGAGATGATGTATTTTTATGCACCTAATACTTTGATAAGGCATTCCAGCAAGTTAACTGGGTAAAATTATGAATGGAGATTGAAGTACACTAGAGGAATTAACATCTTATCTGCTACCCATATATTTCCTAGAAAGCACAGGAGAAAAGTGTACATGGATGATGAAGAGAAAAGGGGGAAGTTGAGGGAGTCAGAGTGGCCAATATAGCCTGATCTTTTCAATTTTATTGAGTAATAAGCATATCATGGGAGGACTGATGTCAAAGTGAGCAGGGAACTCCTCAATCATATCTGTGGATGATCTAGTTTTAGCTAGCCAGTCTGCCATCAGGCAACAATTATTTCTTAACACCATACAGCACAGAATCAGAGTTCATTTATGGTAAGAATTAATCTTAAGGAATTGACAGCAATGACCAGTAGAAATATGATGACTAAAATAAACAGCAGTGTTGAGGAACAGGAATTGGAAGCTTGTAAGTTATTTGGAAGAGGTGGGCAGAGTAGTATGGACAGTGAAAGAATTACTTAAGGTTACAATACATTTTGGAGACATTTTCAAATAGGCACCAGCTGACAGGCACATTAATGAAAGAAAGAAAATACTGGATGATGAAGACAATTATTACATGGTCATTTACATGCTCTACTCATCTGTATATAATGCAGTCATCAGCACAGTCTTCTTTGGGAAATTAAATTATTTGGTAAATTTTTTACATAAATTTGGAAGAGTAATGGCCCTTGAACACTGCCTTGTGGAACTCCTGCTAAAACGCTCGCCTCATTGGGAAATGTATTATATTATATATATAATACATTTCCCAATATATATTATATTATATAATCCCCTAATATTACTTTTTGAGTTCTGCCGCTCAGAAAATTTTTTATACATTGTTTTATCCTCAAATCCAATGGTAACGAATCCAACTTTAACAAAAATTTATGGTGAGGCACTCGGTCAAAACCTGCCAAAAAATCAACTATTATTGCATCAACATCTTTAAAAGTATATTTTCCCGCATTATTTTCTAATGTATACATCATTGCTACTTTATTTTCAATGACTTGAGTAGTCTTCTTCATGCTCATTGGATTTAGTTTTCAAATTTTTAATCAAGGATTAAAATTTTTAAAACAAAATTTACAATATTAATACTCATGAATGCTAAGCTTTAAACAATGTTATATGTATACAATTATATAAGAGATAAAATGACGTGAAACATCTTACACAAGCAAAATGTACTATTGCTGATGTTAAAAATTTTCCTGTGAAAAAATTCATTTAATTCCATATTTTTTCCAAAGAAGCTATCATCATGCAATCAAATCCCTAGTTGCACTGTTCCATACTGAGTCCAAGAGGGATTAGGCTCAAACTTTTATTTAACATGGTGGTTCCCTTTTTGTTTCCTCTTGGCTCATTTCAGACATATTCCAAAAACTCACTCTGAAGGCAAGAGACAAATTAAGATGGAAAAAATCACTTCATCATATGTTTAGTAACAAATTTAAGTCAAGCAAAGAACACAATAGAATTAAGTAGTTCACAGCCAACGGGATGAAGATGGAATGCCACTAAGCAGATTACATCACTCAAAATCAAACAACATGAAAAGCAACATACTGGCCCCATTCATCATTGCGCTGGCATTCAGATTACATCTGAACCTCTCATTTATGGCCGAGGATTAATGGAGCTGGAGTGTGGTACAAGATACGACAATTTTCAGCGTATCAGTTCACTGCAGATGCAATGCCCTTCCAAGCAGCTAGAGTTATGCCAAGCCTGGATATCAAAGAAATGTGACCATTTGAAGGAAAAAGACCAATTGATGATGCAAAGGCACAAGCGGGCCTAAAGGCAGCCACACATGCTGTGTCTGTGTTTCCAGAGTATTCCAACACAACTGTACAAACTGGTGCATGCCATAGATAAAAGAAAGTGTTTTTAAGTATATTTTGGAACGGTATTGCTAACAAGCTTAGACATAGAAAGGGAACATGACGTAGATGGACATACAGCCTGTAGCTTAGGTCCATGCATAATAGACAATGTCATAGAAAGGACATTAGGGGGGATGAAGTCAAATAAGGCCGTGTGAGTAGAAAGCATTTCTGTGGAACTACTAAAAGGTTTACAAAAATGTGGTAGGAAGAGACAATGTATGGACTGATTCATAGTATCTGAGAGGAAGGAATATAGTCAGAATGTTATATGAGATCAGCATTGGTTCCTGTTTCATAAAAGGTAAAGGCTAAACCATGTGAGGATTACAGAACAATAAGTTTGCTTTCCCATGACACTACAGTTGTTCTCAGGTTCTTATTTGAAAGGATTACAATCAATATCAAAGTGCTACTTTACCTAACAGTTCTTACTTCAAGCTGAACTATCATTGTATAGAAATACCATTAAATATTACATCCGACCGCTGCGAAGAGTCGGCGCTGAGTGAGGGGGAGGGGGGGATTGCGCAGCGAGGCCATTGGACAAAGGCAGTACACCCATTACTCCGGAGAAATATTAAATAAATGTCCCCTACTCATGAAATGAATAACCTATTCACACTTTCACTTTGCCCTTGTCCTTTTGCACAGCCGCGATCGGTCAATGCGCCGACGGATCGGGGTAGGCTTCAAAATTATTCAAATCTTTGCGTCATGTGGCCTCTCGAGTTAAATTCACACAACATGAAATAAAAAAGTAGTTTCACTGAAACAGCTCTCGCGGACGGACCGATCTAGTCACAGCGACGGCGCTGCGCATACTTACGCAAGTGGCGTGAGCCTGACGTACGACCGGCCGAATGAAGTACCGCAGCCAAATTCACTTTACTTTTGGAGTCCCCCTCGTGTGATTCTGTTTTAACAAATCCCACTGGAGAATGAACAATGTCCCTCATGTAAAATTCAATTAAAAATTCGAATGATAGTCTTGCAGACATGGAAAACAACAAATAGTACGTTTTTTACCTCAAGGTTAATTAAGTAACACCTTCCAAAAACCACTGAAAACTAACTATTATCTGCTTCCCAAATTTAATCGGATTTCGAATGACCAGCTAATAGACGTTCTCCGAATAATTGAACGTGTAATGTCAGTAAGTTATAAAGAAGATATTCAATAAATGTTTTAGCGCATTCGTCCTGTAATGCAAGATCAATTGCATATCCATTGCATTTTACCGCGACAACTACATTCCTATGCGGAGAATGGTTTTGGAATGATTTACGAATTGGATGTAAATTTAAAAACTCATGCGTATTAGAAATGAGCATTACTTAAGATAATTGCTGAGGTCATTTTACCGAGAGTACTTACAGCGATTTTGAGGGGAGATAAGAATGTGCTTCGTATGTTAAATGTAATCTTAGTTCGAATTACGGGCTAATAGGACCTCGCATAATTATTTGAAAAGCAATTGGAGGAAGCAGGGGCGTATTGACCCCATTTCCCGTCCTACGCTAAAGCAATGTCTGCCGCCCCCTTCAGGAATTAATTTTCACAATTCAGAGATTGTGTTTAAAAAATCGAACCAAATTCAATGCGTCCACAAGGTCCTCGCGCCTAACGACAGGAACTAGCGAAAAAAGGAATAGCGTGATCATTCGCAAGACAATGACTAATGTAAACACAGGATTCGCGCTCCTGGCGGCCTATGGTGAAACCTTTTTTCTAAAAAAGAAAACGCGCGGGATTTTGAATCAATAAGTTCGCATTAAAAAAATTGAAAAAACTGATAAAATAAAAATTCCCCGATTTATGCCGCGTAGTTGGCGTACTGGTAAATACCCCCCTGGGAGGGAGTTAGTAAGTAATTATTAAAAAGGATTTCAATTAATATGAAAGAGCTACTTCACCTTACGATTCCTTCCTTCAAGGCGTATTAAGTATCATTTTTATTTAACCAATACCACTTGACGCTGACAAAATTTCGTTCCAGAAGAGGCGTTCACCGAAATTTAATCGATTAATGTCCGTAAATAAATTTGAAGGTAATAAGGAAGAAATTCACCAAATGTCTAAGAGCTTAGGTTATAGAAGTTTTTACAAATATTTAATTAACAACAACCACCGGAAACCGACAAATGTCACTTACGTAAACTTGATTCGCAATTCGAATGACTGGCCAATAGAGTTTAACGAAACAATGTAACGAGTAATGTCAGTAAATCAGTCAGTCACTCACTCACGGACCCTCAAGGGAGACGGACGTGTTTTCAAGCAGCGCATTAGCGACCCCTCGAGAGGATTAGTGACCGCTAGAAGGCACACTCCCTTGGGCGAAATGGGAAAGGGCATGGCGGTGGATGTAAAGTGTATTATTTGCCGTAGAAAATTGAGAAATGGAGTCCAGTGTAGTGTGTGCTGCTCTTGGTACCACTTAAATTGCTCTAAGAGTAAACTGGAGGATTACGTGAGTGATAATTGGCAGTGCAGTAAGTGTGAAAGTCAGAAGAATCGAAGAGGTTTAGAAGAAAATGAGGAGGTAATTGAAAAGCTGCAAGCGGATTTAAATATCGCTCGTAAGACAATTTTCAGTCTTTCCGCTGAAAATGATGAACTGAAAGCATCATTAACAGAGATGAGGCGGCGGTTGAAACAGCAAGTCGAAGATGATCTCCAATTTGTCCGAAGGTGTGAAAAGAGGAAACCGGAAGATTTAAGGCCGACCAGAAGTGAAACAAGCTCATGTGACGCGGATGCCGATCGGGCTGGAGGAATACGGGAAAGCATCCTACGGAGAGAGAAGCCAAAGAAGCGAGGAGATGGAAGGAAGGATTATTGGCAGGATTATTGAAGGATAAATGTGAGACCGAAGAGAGAAGTGCTTCCGATGAGGGAGGACATAGTGTCAAGGGAGGGGACGTCTCTTGGTGATCCAGGGCCACCCAAAGTGAAAATATTTGGTGATTCCATAATACGTTTCGTCGGAGATTGTGGCGAAAGTATCAATGAAGGCGTTCAGTGTTTTCCGGGGATAATAGTGGAACAATTGGACAATAAAATAGCTAATATGGCTAGTGATGGTGATGAAAGTGTTGTCATAATTCACGGAGGGGCAAACGACGTAAAAAGTGCCAAGTCAGAAGACCTTCTAATCGGTTTTATTTGGGATTTGGCGACCTCGGCCAAAAATAAGTTCAAAAGTGCTCAAATTGTCATTAGTGGAATTCTTCGTAGAAGGGGCGTACATTGGAAGAGAATTGACGCCATAAACGAAGGAATAGAGTGGGTTTGCGTGCAACAAAGTCTGACATTTGTGGACCCGAATTGTTGGGTCGGTGATAGACACTTGGGCCGCGATGGAGTGCATTTAAACAGGAAGGGATCCCTGGTTTTGTCAAATCTGTTTAAAAATGTCGCACTAAAGCTCAGTGAGCAGGGAAACCCGTAATGGGCACAAGAGGTGGACCTCGCAATACCGAAGGAAAGGAAGGTAAGGTCTCAATAGTTTTGCAGGTAAACTGCCGAAGTATTCTAAATAAAGTATGCCATTTCCAGACGTTAGTTGATGCATGTAATCCGGATATTGTGATAGGCACGGAGTCGTGGCTAAGTGATCGCATTATGTCAAACGAAATTTTTCCTCAAAATTTGGCAGTTTACAGAAGGGATATAGATGGTCGTGGAGGGGGGATATTCATATGTGTAGATAAAAACCTAATAAGTACATTGGAATGGGTAAGAAATGATTGTGAGATGATGTGTGTTCATGTTAAATGTAGGAATGGAGGGAAAATTTTAAAAATAGTTGCTATGTACAGAAGCCCCAACGATGGGGTGTACGCATTCGAGATATTAGCAGACATATGCCTGGCTAACCCTGAGGATCACACCCTCATAGCGGTGACTTGAACCTTCCAGGTATTCAATGGTCGGCAGACGAGGTCACGGTGGGGGGTGGGAAGGCCCAAGAAATCGTTAGTCGTCTTATAAACGAGGAGGTTTTGTACAGATGGTGGAAAAACCCACGCGCGGGGGAAACATCCTCGACGTCATACTTGTGAGACCGAAAAAGTGGGTAGGGGAAGTCGATTATCTTCCGGCAATAAGTGACCATTCAGCTGTGCGTATGTATCTAAACTGGGAGAGGGCTCAGTATAAGGGGCTAGTAAACAAAAAGATAGTTTGGCAATAGAAACGTGGTGATAGGGAAGGGTTCCAGACCTTTTTAAGGGAAAAGTATTCGCAATGGGTAAGTGGTGGGCAGAATGTAGAAGAAATCTGGTAAACATTTAAGGGGATAATGGAGGAGGGATTAAATAAATTTGTCCCGAAAAAAATTCTTAAAGAAAATACTGACCCAGAGTTCTACAACCGCAAAATTAGATCCTTGAAGAAAAAACTGAGAGTGATTCACAAAAAACGGAACGAGAGCTCGGAATGGCTCACAATTTACAAAAAAATAGTTCGTGAATTTAATTGAGAAAAGAAAATAGCCAAAGATAGTTTTCTACAGAAAATAATCGGGATAGAAAATGGAAATAAATTTTACAAGTACCTCCGGAGGAGGAAAGACAACAGGGAAAACATAACAGCTTTAAAAAAAGAGAATGGGACACTAATCGTTGATGATAAGGAAAAGGCTAATACGTTTAATAATTGGTATGCAAGTGTATTTAAGGTTATGGTAAATAAAAATCATCCTGTAGATTCATCTCTGAGTCAACAAGGAGGCGAAAAAATATTAAATACCAAAAGTATTAAAACGACGAGCGCAGAAATTTATAAAAAAATTATGAAAATGAGGGCAAATAAATCAAAAGGGCCAGATGGTATCTCAGGCTTGCTTAAATTGGGCGGTAGTGTAGTTTCAAATTATATAAACCATTTATTCAATGTTACCATAAACAATAATGCCCTGCCAAATGCTTGGAAGGAGGCATATATTACGCCAATTTTCAGAGGAGGAGATAAGGCACTAGTTGATAATTATAGACAGGTAAGCTTGACATCAGTTGAATGCAAGCTATTAGAAAAGATAATGGCTGATTATCTCTGGGACTTGTGGGAGAGTGAGAATTGGTTGTATAGTCACCAATACGGTTTTAGAAAAGGGCACTCTTGCAAAACTCAGCTATTAGGGTTCTGCCAAGAAATGTTCGACTCTATGGATGCGGGAATAGAGGTGGATGCTATAATAGTCGACCTGTCAAAAGCTTTCGACAAAGTTGACCACGATCGCTTAATGCTTAAGATGGGCCAATTGCCACTACACACAGCTGGAAGAGTAATCTCTTGGGTCAGAAATTTCATGAATGGTCGAACACAAAGGGTCAAATTAGGAGAAGTGTATTCTGAAAAAGCAAGGGTAACATCGGGAGTCCCACAAGGAAGCGTACTTGGCCCGCTCTTGTTTTTAATATATATAAATGATCTCCCAATAAATATTAATTCTCAGATAAGACTTTTTGCAGACGACTGTATTATCTACAGGAAAGTCGAAAATGACAGAGACCGTGACAAACTTCAAAGGGACATTAATAAAATGGCAGATTGGGTGACAAAAAATGGGATGGATATTAATGTTAGCAAATGCAAATCCATCACTTTTAGCAATAAGGTAAATGTAAACAATTGGGAATATAAATTCTCAGAAAATGTCATTCCTAGAAGTGATACTGTCAAATACTTAGGTGTATATTTAACTAAGGACTTAGGGTGGGGGCTAAATGTGGAGTACATCTATAAGAAAGCTTTCAAAACTCTTCATTGGGTAATGAGAAACCTCAAAGGGAGCATTAGAGCAACCAAGGAGAAGGCATATCAGACCATAGTAAGACCAATTTTAGAGTACGCTTCTCTTGTATGGGACCCTCATGAAGAAGGTCATATCAAAAAGCTGGAAAAGGTGCAAAGAAAGGCTGCCTGATATGTACTGGAGGATTTGTGGGATTTGTGTTTTGAAGTCTGGATTTATGTATTATCTTTTGCAATTATTTGGGACTTGTGTGCCACCTGGCAATGTCTATCAGCACATGTGTATTTATAATAATAATAATAAAAAATAAATTAAAGAAATTCAGCAAATGTGTAAGTCCTGCAGCCTTGTAACCCAGAATGAAATACATCCCAGTCAAGGCAAATGATTTTTAAACTCAGAAATTGTTGCCTTGAAATGCACATTAGCAGATGACTCCGTTAAAAGTTTCTGTTGCGGCTTCTCCCGCAGTTTCTTTGGAACTTATCATTCATATTCCGCTGCGACAGCAACGACCCTATACAAAAATAGTTGTGGAATAATGCACGCATGGTAAGTTTATGCCAATAGTAATATATTGGTAAAAACCAAATCGTATGTAGGAAATGCTAGTTAATTAATTTAGATAATTCTTGTCACAAGCAATTGTCGACTAAAAAGACGTTAAAATATGAGACGGCGATTTTTGGGGGAGTTCGAATGGAAGTTCACCGACTAATTTGACGAATAATGTCAGAAATTAGTTACAACACTCGGGCGTCTGAAACGTTTCCGATCCTTCAAAGATGCAACACATTTTTTCTGAAATGTTTGAGGTTGGAAACTTTTCAAACTTGTCGACTCTTAATTAGGAAAATCCCTAAACCCAAATGCCTAAATGCCCCCACCTTGTAACCCGAGATGAATTTCCTATTTAACCTCGACAAAGACGTTCTTATGCAAGGAATGTTTATGGACTTCAAATGCATTCATGGAAACTAAATCGAAATAAATGACACAATAAATGACAAAAAAAGACACTTAATGCGCATTGCTCAACAAAGATCATTGATGACGTAAAATCATCTGGATTAACTAAAATTATGCGGAAGCGGGGAGAGAACAAAGTGTCTCTTATACTAAATTGAATCTAAATTCGAGGAACAGGCTAACAGCGACTCAAAGAATAATTAATAAAGTATTCTTAGGATGTACGATAGTAATTATTAAATAGGATTTACGAATGAAAAGTAAGTTATTAGGAAGAAATTAACTAAATCTCTATTTGCTTCCATCTTGCTCCCAAAGATGTCTTGAGCATTAAATATAAGGTTATATGAGTTATGTCAGTAAGTTATTAGGACGATTGATGCACTCTTGGAAAGTAAATTGAAATAAATAATACATATTTTAGAAAAACGCATTGTTAACGATATTGTTGTTACTTGGATTACGCAAAATCATGAGGCATTTTATGGGGAGATAATAATCTCGTACCTCTTATGCTAAATGTAATGCGAACTCGAGTAATAGACTTAAAGCGACTTGCAGATTAATTAAAAAGTAATCATAGGGTGTACCTTGGTAATTATTAAAAAGGATTCAACGTGAATTAATATCATTCTTATTTATCAACTACCACTTAACACTTACAGGGGTCCACTACGTGAAATTTAATCGAAATTCTAACGACAGTCTAATAGACGTTCATCAAGAAATTACACAAGTGATGTGAGCAAAAGTGCCATAGTTATCAGGAAGATATTCACAAAATCTCTATGTGATGATGACGTCTTGTCCTCATCCATCCTATTTATCCGCGACAACCGAATTCCAATGCGAATGTCGCGGATAGTTGTTTGGAATAATGCACTCGTGAAAAGTCGAAAAAATATTTTTTTTAATGCGAATTGACCGCATGCTCCAGATTGCAGACATGCTGACGTAATATTTCCTAAAGTACGTAAATTTATAGGAGTGATTTTATCAGGGAGAAGAAATAATATCTACTAATCTAATACTAAATGTAATCTAAACTCGATTAACCGGCTTACTACTAGTAGAATAGCATAGAAGTAATCTGAGGGAGTACGTAACTAAGTCGTCTATATTAATTAGGTTCCGAATGAAAACCGAAGAGCTAAGTCACCTTCCGATTCTTACATAAAGTGAATCATTCTTATTTTACTTATGCCACTGGAAACTGTTGTAGCAATACTTAAATGCGTAGTAATACGTAATACGAAACGAAGTTTGTAAAAATTGAGAAGATTTCACCCAATGTCTAGTCAACCCAATAGGGATTACGTGTCAAAACAATTTAACCACGACGACGCCGCTCCTATGCGAAGAATGGTTATGGAAATGGGCCACTCATGGAATGTACGCCTGTGCTTTTTGAACTCAGAACATTGATAAAATCACCAGTTATCTACATATCACCATAAATATGAAACGTTACCTACTTACCACGTTTTCCAACAGCTCTCGGTCACGAACTCTTTGGCTGGGTTATTCCGTGGTCTTCCTACTATCACAACTTCTTCCCATGGAGCTAGAAGATTGAGTTCTTTCCGATCCAACCCGTTTGGAATTTGTCACCAGTTCCTCAGTCAGCCCTTGAAGTCCCTGGAACAAATTTAAAAAGGATCATCATCAGAGAAAACGAAAATCAATTTTCGAGTGGATTACGGAAATAAATACCAGAACAGCTAAAACTAAGAAAAGGATTTTTAGGTCTCAGTTCACGACTTCTTAGTTCGGCATTGAAGTTTTAAATAAAATAACGATATTACACATCACAGAATTCGGGAAAATGATTACGCACTAAGTAGAACACTCAACAGTAAGCCTCTAACAGGTAAGAATATCGAACCCTCACGCGCGTGGTAAGAATAAAATATTTTTATCACTCCCTATGCAGATGCACATAATCGAAGTTGACTGTTTTGAAAGAACTGCGTGCCGTTAACGTGAAATACGAGCCAAAATTGTTAATTTAATCAAAAAACTTTCGTTGAGAACTATTGTATGCTTATTACTTGATTGCACTAATGAGCAATGTTCTAAGTTTGGGCTTTATGCATGGATGGAGCTTCTTACCTCCGATCGCTGCGAAGAGTCGGCGCAGAGTGAGGGCGAGTTATGAAGAAGTAGTGTCCTCACAAATGAACAAATGACGTAATACAAGGGGGGGGAATGAACAAGTATTGCTCAAGTCAAACTTTCTGAAGCCGTTAGCAATAAATTGAAAAGAGGTCACGGCTGCTAATCCTGTATACCACACTACACAAGATCTAATGCAGAGGTCTCCTCATTTAACTCGAGGGAAGATGTCAAATGGATCAGCTGGAGCGTTACCTAAAGAAAGAGGGAGCCGTTGACCGCGAATACCAGTTAAATTCCATGGCTCATGAGATTGGCCGGTGAGCCTCTCACTCCGTGTGATAGGAATCGAATGGGGGAATTGGGATGGGAGGTGTTCTGGCTCTTCAATTGTACTCTGAAAGGTTACATTACATCTCAGCCATTTTGAGGTTATGACTGTTCACTAGATGCCTATAGATTTCAAGAATGCCAAACGCAACCTCCAGTGGAACTATGATATGCTGAGAAATTCAAATTGAATTTGTCGGGAGGTAACCACTGCACCCCGTATGTCCCCTACCTCTCTATAGATATACATATATAACCCTCCCATGAACTACAACCTTGATGTGGTGGAAGGGCTTGAGCTTTCCGATGACCCCTAGAGCTGTTATGGCGGGAGTAATGATTATTGTTCTTTGCAGGAACACCCATTCCAGATGGGTTGAGGCTTAGTAGCCAGGCCAAGGGTAATCCATGCAGCATCTGTTGCTCAGTAGAGGGGGCTGCAAAGGCATATGACCCCAGTGGGGCATCCATTGAGTGATGGTGTCACATTGAAAACAATGTTGAGGAATCCATTGGTAAACCACCTGAATCATAATTCCTAAGAATATAATGGACGAAATAGAGAATATGAATCCTGGACACTACTGGACTTAGCCCAATTGGCTGTGTGTCATGCCTGGCAGTGGTAGATGCAACACTTCATTGGTCATTATCTCACCAAACCCTTACAAAAGAAAACCAAGAATCAGGACAGAAGACACAGAAGAAGAAGACCAATTCAGTTAGAATAGGAACTTGTAATGTCAGGACAATATTCAGGATAGGAAAATTAGAGAATATTAAGCGAGTGATGGAGAGAGGATACATAGATATTTTAGGTTTGTGCCAAGTGAGACGGAAGGAGAGCTGGGATAACTGGAGTGATACTTACTGAGAAACATACAGCCAAGGGGACGAGAGCCAACGAGGGGTTACCATAATAATGAATAAAGAGGTAGGAAGAAGCATAGTCAACATTGAACAAGCAACAGATAGAATATTACCAGTAGAGATATAAGCAGAACTGACGAACTTGGTCATTGTTCAGGCATACATACCACCGAGCAATCATAAGGAGTAAGAAAGCAATAGGATATATGATCAGTTAGAGGACATATTCGCATATGTTCCAGCATGAAAATATTTGAGTGTGATGGAGGATTGGAATTCGACAATAGGCTATACATGGAAAATGCCAGGTCACTTAGAAAGGTATCAGTTTGATTATGATATGGTTAGATGCAGATACAGAAAAAGTGCAATCAATTTGCACAGCTTCCAGGGAGGGGATGCAGCCTATGACCAAAATTAAGTTGCTATGAAATGCTTCAATTTCAAAAGATAAAGCAGGGGCGGCGAGTTAGGAAGTGGAATGTAGAAGCATTAAATGGATTGACAAAGAAGGACTACCAGCAGGCTGGAGAGAAAATAATGGAGAATGGTAAAGAGCTGAGTATTATCGAAGAAGCATGGGAATTTATCAAGAAAGGGTTATCGAAAGCAACAAAGGAAATTATAGGATCCATTAACATGAAAAGGACTGTGAAACCATGTAAATACAGAGTTAGGCAAAATGAAGTGCAAAGAGTTAAACAATAAATTGAGGTGGGCAACAAATAAAGCAAAAGAAGCATGGTAGAAGATGCTGTGCGAGGATATGAAAAGTTTGCAGAGGAAGGGAGAAATTGGTGTGCTATATAATAAGATCAAAACACTAATTGGAAGTAAGAAGATCTGGGTTAACAGTTGTAGATAGGTCTGGTAAGGTAATAGTTGACACAGAAAAGATCCAAGAGATATGGAAAGAATAGGGAGAAGCACTGTATTAAAAAAGAAATTAGGCCAACAAGGTTAGACATTGAAAATGACCATGATGTAAATGAAGATAGCTTAGGTCCAGCCATACTCAATGATAAGTTAGAAAAGGCATTACGGGAGACAAAACCAAATAAAGCCAAGGGGGTAGACAACATTCCTGCAGAACGATTAAAACGCTTAGAAAAATATGGGAGGAAAAGCTTGTATGAACTGTTTTCTAGTATCTATTAGGAAGGAATCTGGCCAGAGGATATTTTGAGATGAGCATTAGTTCCTATTCTTAAAAAGGTAAAGGCTACATCATGTGATGACTACAGAACAATAAGTTTGATATCCCACATAACTTAAGTTGTTATCAGGATCATCAACTAAAGTATAGAGAGTAGGGAATACAGAAAATTTCCAGCTGGCGTACGGGGAATGGGAGCAACGTTATACTAAGTGTGTAGCAGGTAATATGCTCAAGGAGCATACTTTGAAGATTATTAAGTCGATATAAGTATATCGTCAATAAAATTCTTGTAAAAAAATCAGTCCTACCACTTTTGAGTGCGACCCTGTAAGATCACCTAGGGGATGATCAGGAAGGGGAGAGGTACACGTGATGCCATTGCAGTAATGAGATTATTAATGGAGAGGAATATAGATTACAACCAAGAGGTATTTGCTTGTTTTGTAGAGTTTGAAAAGGCATTTTACAGAGTAAATTAAGAAAAACTATCAAGTAGCAGAAAATGGAAATGTTTATTGGAGGGACAGTAGGCTAATCCACAACCTGTACATTTCTCTAACTGCTCAGGCTCGAGTGGGGAATGGAGAGTCTGGGTGGGCAGTGTTAGGGATAGGCGTAAGCAGGATTGCCCATTATCACCATTGCTGCTCAAGCTATATTTAGAGGAAACTAGCTGAATACCTGGCTTTGCACGGGTTAGGGAGAAACAATAATATAAATATACTATATAAATAAAAACAACAAATTATAAAGTACAATAATACACTACTTCATACAAATTTAAGAATCTTTTTTTTTAACATCTGTTTATAAACTACATTTTTTGTTCCATATCCAGGAGAAAGAATATATAAATTTTTAGGCGAACCTACTCTGGAGCAAGCAACATAAAGTTGCCCGTGGCTAAAACATGGCGATCTTAGATCAACACCACAAATCTTTAAAGACTGTCCCTGTGATTTATTAATGATAATTAAAAAAGCTACCCGGACTGGAAACTGTAATCTTTTAAAGTTGAAGGGAAGATCAGTTGGGATTAGAGGTATCCGTGGAATAAAAATTATTTCACCTTTTCCTTTTCCAGTTAAAATGACTGCCTGGATTATGTTTTTCATTAATTTTGTCACACACAATCGTGTCCCATTGCAGAGTTTTGGTGGATCTAAATTTCGCAATAAAATGATTGGAGATCCTACTTTAAGTATAAGGCGATGTTGTGGCAATCCAGCTGGATCAAGTGAATTTAGGAATTCCGTTGGATAATTTGACGGCTTCGTCAGCATCCACTACGGTATCAACCGATTTATATTCAATCACGTCTCCTGGCAGCATGGCTAGTATCCCCTTGTTAATTTCATTAACATCATCGTTCTTAGGAGCAAGAATGGCTCTTTCTCGCAACCATTCTAAATTTTTATAATTTTGATTAACGTTAGGATAGACTGCTTGTATCATATCGCTAACAGTTTTCACCAATACACATAAATCTGATGACAATTTTATCATACCAGATGCTTCAATAACTAATCTATCTTCTCCAATCCCTAAAAGTTAATTTGCAAAATTTTGAGCATTCCCATCTCTTAAGAGGATTCGCATGTTTTCTTTAAGGCTAATTTCTTGGACATGATTCCATAGAACAGAATGTTTTAAACAGGCATAAATTTCATCGGCTGGAGTCGATTTTGGAATGACAGGCAGAGTTTGACGGAAGTCTCACACAGGAGTACCAGAGCTCCTCCCATTAAACTGCAGTTTCCTCTAAGATCTTGAAGTGTTGCGTTGAGGGCCTCAAGAGATTTTTAATGAGCCATCGTACACTCATCCCATACTATCAATTTACATTCTATAAGAATTTGTGCCTGGCCGCTTGTTTTATGTATATGACATGTGGGATTTTCTTGTCGGGAAATATTACGTGGCAACTTAAGGGCAGAGTGGGCTGTTCTTCCTCCTTCCATTAATGTCGCTGCAATACCTGAAGATGCAACGGCTGGAGCAATTTCTCCATGAACCCTGATTTCAGCGAGAACTAAATTAATTAAAAATGTTTTTCCCGTGCCACTGCAGCATCAAGAAAAATGATACCTCCTTCTTGTTTATCTACTTGATCCATTATTGTTTCATACGCGAATTTCTGATCTTCATTAAGAAGTGGCTTTTTATCCGCGATGTATGCCTCTAAGTCTAAGACATTGTAGCTAGTTTCACGTATATAATCTGGATAAAATACACCCTGTTGATCTTGTACAGGTGCAAAAAGACCGAGTTCCACTAAAGTCTTGTTAACCATGGTGATACACTTTTCCTCCAAAATAATCAAAGTTTTATTAAAAATGTCGGAGTTAAACGTAATATCCAATGTAGGATTTTCCCTTCGAACTTTAGCCAGTATATCCTCACTCATTGATTCTTTATATTTTTCCCATATTGTTTTTGGGTTAGACGGATTACAGGAGGTTATTATGATAGCAAACAAAATTCGGATTTGTCCTGGAAGAGAAATCCAACTGGCCTCACACAATGAGTCATCCCGGTGTTGATCTCCTTCTAGCAACCCTAAATTCTGGCAAACTTCTCTGAATGTCTCACATATTTCTCCGTTTACCGTTCTTAATTCTGCAAATGAGCGAGGTCCTCTAATGGTATGTAGTAGAAGCATTCTTACAAAATAACATTCAGCGTTGTTAGGATGGACTGTGTAGACTCCGCCCAATGCGTCACATGAATAAATATTATTCCCAGGATCAAAGTTGCCCATTTTTCTTCTACAAAAGACTTTCCTTGATGTATTCCACGCATAATATCTCGGCAATTCTGAATACAATAGTGTTCTTGCAAAAGTATCCTGCTGGCAAAGTTGGAAAAATGCTGTTTCTATGACAGCAAAAAAGTAAACAAATTACATACATACAAACAAACACTCTCCTTTATATATATAGATGATTAAAAAGGCATGGGAAGAACTGGAAGTATGAATGAAAGTGGGCGGGGAATTCGTAAAATCAGTTAGGTTCGCTGATGACCAAGCTTTAGTTCATCAGTCAGCCAAGGGGTTGCAAGCATTCCTGAGTGAATTGGAAATTCAGTGCAACATGTATGGGATGAGAATCAATATTAATAAAACAAAGGTTATGTGATTTTCTAGAAAGAAAAAGGCTAAGCTAAACATTAAAATACAAGGGCAAAAACTAGACCTGGTAGAACAGTTTACGTATCTCGGATGTGTTTTGGACCAACACGGTCAAAGTAGTAGGGCCTGAGGAGAAGAATTGCACTAGGCAAAGGGGGTTTCACAAGGAGGAGGGAGTTGATGACAGGGACGTTGAGAAAGGATATTCAGAAAAGACTCGTAAAAACTTAAATAGCGTAGCTATGTACGGTGCAGAAACGTGGTCATTGAAGCAGGAGGATAGACGTAGACTGGAGGCTTTTGAAATGTGGGTGTGGAGAAGAATGGAGATGGGGAAATGGACAGAGAAGAAAACATATGACGAAGCACTTGGTATGGTGGGCGAAGAGAGGGGCTTGTTGGGTGAAATCCAATGTGGATGAAGGGGGTATTGACCTCCGGCAGTGGGATGTTGAAGACTGTATCAGAGGGGAGAATGTTAGGCAAATGAGGAAAGGGAAGGAATAGGATAGGAATGTTGGACGGGATGAAGGGAGGAAGAAAGTTTTCAGAGATGAAGAGGGACCTGGTGTAGAGTGTGTTGCTGGATTTTGTGTTTTGTTAGGAGAGGCAATTGAATCATTTGGTAGTTTGCCCATCAAAAACCTACCTGAACTGGTAGATTACCTAATAATAATATATTTATAAATGTATAATTACATACATATATATACATACAAATACAAATATACCTGGTGCCTGCTCTGTGCAAAAAATGCACCTCGAACTAGAGCATTCCTGTGGCCATAATGTGGATTATAGTTTTGCCCACTAGCGGCATTAGTTGCCTGAGACCCAGTGAGCCATCTCTGCTAGGCGCACCTTGGAACTGTGCATATGGTGCCAGTTATGTTAGTTTCTCTTGTCCTCGTTTTTACTATTTGTTGAAAATGGAAAAATATGAAATCACGGAACAATGAATTAACTTCAAGTTTTTTATGAAGTTTGGTAAAAGTTATCAAGAAATTTCTGTAATAATGACAGCTGCTTACGGTTATAATACTCTGAAGCAAACATCAGTTTTCGATTGGATTAAGGGTTTTAAAGATGGCCACGGGATGCCACCGATGATGCAAGGCCGGGACGACCTTCAACCAACTGTGTTGATGATAACATTAATCGTGTAAGGTCCCTTGTCCATACCATTCGTCAAAAAACTGTCCAAATGATATCTGATGAACGGAATTCAGGAATCGACAGTGCACAATATTTCAAGGGAACATGATGGATGGATCATTTACCATGACAATGCACCTGCACATTCAGCTTTGATTGTCCACCAGTTTCCGGTAAAAAATTCAATCACCATCCTAAAGGAAGCCGAGGACTTCCAAGGGTGCTTTAAACAGTGGAAAAGAAGATGGAATAAGTGCAAAACAAATGAATGAAGAATTCTTTGAAGGGGACAAAATGAAAATATTAGCAGATAATTTGAAAGAGAACCTGAAAACACTTTCGTCGTACCTCATAGAAATTCAGAGAAATTATTGAACAATCAGTTAAATCACAAATGATAATGGCAAAAGAGTAGAGAGCAGGTTGTATAAGGCCAACTTATTCAATTCCTTCTCTCAAAACATCGTCTTCCAAGTCTTACTGCATGTCTCCCATAGCTTTGAAGTTCATTCTCTCTGACTGACGCCCAAAATGGAAACCTCATATATTGGAACAGAGCATAAGCTGAAAAATATTAAGCCTGGTAAATCCTTTGGGTCCAATCAAATACCTGCTCATATATAGGGAACTAGCAATAGAAATTGCACCATATCAAGTAATCAAATTTAAGAAATTGCTAGTAGATCACAAGGTTCCCATTAAATAAGAAAGGAGAAGAAAATTCCAATGGCCGTAAAAATTAGTTGCCAATCTCTCGTCTGACCAATTGTTGTGTTGGTTTAACGGGAATCACGTCAGGGACCATCCACAACCTCTCAACCAGAATATCCTCTGTGGTGTTTTACGGGACCAACAGCCGCGTCAGGGACCAACACACAGGCACACGCATAATATCCTGACTGAAATCCTTCACGAGGCTGTAGAGTAGACCCCGTTAGAGATTCCAGGATATTCTCCAGCACACGCTTTGTAACTGGCACAGACCAATCACATACACAAGCACTCAAGAAACACACACTCTCACAATCAAAAGGGCCCAACTTCTGGGAGAATCAGGACACAGGTAAAGAGCAACTAGGAAAAGCGTCGAACACGCGTGTTTCAGCCACAAAGTGGCCCTCTTCAGCGAACCGAAGGGAAAACACCTCCAACACAAGGTTGAAAGTTTGGTCTGAAAGTCTCGACTATAGTTGCTATTTCCATAGTGGGACACCTCGATAGTTGCGAGTTGTTGAATAACCAGCACAGTTTCCAAGGGGGTAAATCCTACAAAAATAAACTTCCTCTTTTTGTTCACAATATGGTCATTATGGGATAGAGCCATGTTCCAGTGGGCATGGTTTTTTCAGATTTTAAGATAGCTTTCGACAAAGTATCTCACAGAAAACTACCAATCTCTTTTAATCATATATGTACAAAAAAAAGTCTTTGACATCAAGACTGAAATTCATCAGCATCTGTTTTACAATGTAAAATTGTTTTACTTAGACACATAGTTACACAAATAGTGAAAAAACTGAATAAATGTAAACGTACATATACTGAGTATATGTAAATATCGGCTACCACATATGTTGCAATGCCTTGAAATTGGTATTGAAATGAGAGTAAATATAGCTGGAATGAATGTATATATGGCATTTAAATATAATTATAGAACTCCTACAGTGAACAATGAGAGTGCCTTATTACAATGAATTCTCAGGGATGGCAAAGAGGGAACATCCAAGATACACTGAAAAAGAGGCATTGATTACGTCCCAACTAACGGCCATTATGCACCAGAACACCACAATGGACACTCATGCCGTGCTTAATCAAAAATATATATATTAGATCACCAAGATTATTCTACCTAAATACTTCCCACAGACACAAACTGTGATGCCATAGAAAACAGGTACTTACTTTTGTGTTGAAATGCATTTTCTCCTATTTGCCACAGCAGTGATCACGTGGCAACCAAAACGACAGAAGGATTGCTACTCAATGCTTCCAAATGTGACTCACTGCCATATGCAAACTTACCTGTTCAGCCACTGAGTGGCAATCAGCCAAGTCTAAGAGAGGGACTATTAATGCTTGGTTCTGAAGAAGCAAGGCCAAGGCATGCACAGACTCATGCTCTTCATAGAAGATGGTGGATGCAGGGATGGGCTTTCGTGTCTACCTTCACTCAAATAATGTCACAGCAACACCAACTCATCCTGAAATATATATTTGGCATTAGAGAAAAATAGCTTACAAAGCTATCAAGTGCTACTTAAGGGCATTTGGATCAAGGGAACTCGTTCCACGACGGAAATGAAGGTCTCTCTCCCTGCCTCTTTCAACAGTTTTTGTCTGCTGCTTCTCTGTGAGTACTAACGTCTGCCTAGAATATAATATGCTCATTGATGGAACTCGAAGTAATTTGCAAAGCAAAATGAAAGCAAGAAAACTCCAAGGAATTAATAGACATCTGCCATCCTTAATTTTGCCCTACACTGACTCCTAATCCAAGCTTTGAAGCAGCACCAGTCAATCCTCTCATCTCAGCTCCCGTGAATAGATCTCAATTGGTTTGGAAAGTATGGATTTTGTTTGCATCTTACACACGAGCGCTCATACACACACACACATTCAGAAGATGAAAGAGCACAGGTGATGGACAGGTGATGCCACGTCCCATTAATCTGCCCAATTGGCCAAATATTCTAACAGTAAGTAATTCAATTCCTTTAGCCCATACAAATCTTACTCGTTTTCATACTAATAAGACTGTACTTTTCCTTTTAGTACTTTACTTGTTAATATGGCGATTAAATACTTCCACGAAGTGAAGCCTGAAACAGTAGAATACATAATTTTCTTTTGTTTATGCCAATTTATGACCTATTAGATATGTTCTCAAAATCAATGTTTCTCTGGTTTTATATGGCACATGGCTTGATTGAGGTTACTTTTTGATTCCCATTTAACATTGAAAATTTTCAGCCAATTTTCCATGGGGAAGACCACATAACTGATGGTATTTTACATAAATGTAAATATGGTTTTTAGGCAGCATGCAGTGTCCTTCAGGGAGGCCTTTATTCCAGCAAGGGGCTGATTTGATTCAGCTGATTGGGCAGAAGTGTAATTGGTAAGTAATCTTTCCATTCAGGCAAAGGGCCTAATGAATAGACAGATGATCATATCAAAGGTCATGAGACAAGTTTATTATACATGATCGGAATGGGTTTAATCTGAACTCTGTAGCAAGTTGCCCACAATCCAGGGAGCAAGGCCCACCACAGGTAAAAACAACTTTGGTTCTTAATATTAAGGGAGAGAGAGGAAAACCAAAAACCTTGTGAATAACTAGCCAGCAGTAAATGATACCATTTAACTTCCAGGGACAGCCTTTCAGAAACATTCTCCCACCAGTGATTCCTCACACCAATCTGGTGCCTTCTCTTCACTAACTTCCTAGCTTTTTTCACATTCCCATTAAATCCACTCCTAATCAATGACCTCCCCCAAGCCAACACGAGCTTTCTTTTTATTATTTGTAAAATACGATATACCATTCAAAAAGGATCGCACTACTATCATTGATTTAGAAATTTTCAGGAACACCTTCAGCAACTGAATTTAGTTTTTTTTGTTGTGGGTACAAAATGAATCAGTTAATGTAGCAAAATTTATTTTTCAGCTTTAATGTTCAGATCATTAACCTGATGTACTGACTTAGTGTATAATCCTCAGCACAGTGTAAACACATGAGAGACAATACTACAAGAAGTATATTCCTCATATAACAAAATACATCTAAACGCAACCATTTCAGAGTGTAAACATCATTTGCCTTGATGGGGATTCGAACCCAGATCCCTCAATGTCCATGCGAGTGCTATAGCCAGTTATGCTATCGAGGTGTCCTCTTAAGCTCTGAAATTTTGGAAATGATTTTTACTCTCTGAAATTGTTGTATTGAAATGCATATTAGCCGATGACTACTTTAAAAGTTACTGTTCCGGCATCTTCCGCAGTTTCTTGGAATTTGTCAAAAGACATCTGAATGCCATCGCATTAATATATGCTGAAGGATAGAAAAACATGACCCTACCAACATGGAAATTAAAGAAATAGCAGGAGGGCTAAATTATTTATTTTCTTTCTCGTTAGTAAATTTTACCTCAGGATTAGATATGTATTTACTGATTCTGTTAAGAAAATGAATGTCTTATTGATTTGGAGATTTAATAGGATTTCCACAAGGATAGAAATATGCATTGATACAACCAGTCACCTTTGCCTACCTAAATAATTCTTTTGAAATGCCTTTTCAAATAACTTTGTGGGCTACAAGAAAAAATCCGAAGTAATGCTGTTTATTTAAGATTCAAAATGTTCATTAAAGTACAGAATCACTTACAATGGACTAAATAATAGTAAATAAATGTTAGATATTATAAAAATATATCAAAAGTGATAGCATTAGATATATAATGACTCACAATGTGTAGCGATGGCGGCAGTGAGTGACAATGAAATTGTTACAATGGAAGACATGGTGCTTTGATGGCGGAGCACCCTATGACCCTGCAACCTTAAGCATTTTAGATGAAACACTTTCTATACTATTCAACTAGCTATTCAATTCCAGCTATTCAACCCATTCGAGTTTATGAATTCTTTTTTTAATATTTAATTTGGCTTTCTCAATAACTGAGTTATTTTACATTTATTTTCTTCCCATACCTATCACACCTGACTTTCCAATGCACTCAGCAGAGATTGCAACCCCTTGGCTGACCGGCAAACAAAAGCTTGGTCATCAGCAAACCTAACTGATTACATTTAATTCCATACTGACCTTGATTCCAATCTCCAGTTCTTCCCATAGTGCCTCTTTTAACATTTCCGCCACATACACATTGAACAGCACACAGGTGATACAACCCTGCCTCTTCCTAACACTGCACATCCAGGCCTTCCGTCCACCCCTCACACCTGAGCAGTCTGAGATACGTACACTTTCAAGGATAACTCTCCTATTTCTACTATCTATTCACATTTTCAGCAACATATATTTATTGGTTTTTCCCTATACACTGTATTGAATGTTTTCTTGGAGTCTAGGCATGCTACGTACACGAGAAATTAGAAGGATTATTTGTAGAATCCCTGGCCTCGCAACATCATGCAGGTTATTATTCAGATAGATAGAACCTACAAACAGACAAATACATTCTGACTGTAATCTATGCCCGTTTCTATTAGTTACCCCATTACTGCTATGCCATAACACATGTCTCTCCTCTTCCCGAGCACAAAAATCATCTGCCCTGCTCTCTATCCTTTTGTTGATGACCCTTAAGCTGTTTTTGAAATTAAATTTGTTGTTCTTTAGTCATCACATATTCCATCCTTTCCATTTTTCGGACTAGGGACACTAACCGTTCGGACAACATCTACCAGTAAAATTCCTTGATCATGAACACCATTGCAAAACTCCATAAAAACCCTTCCTCCCAAGCTCTGAGTAGTTCTATGAGAATGTTGTTTAACCCCAATCCTCAATTAATTCAATGCCCTTTCTTGAGCCATTAAACCTATCCTAATTTATCTTCTATTTTCTTTCTGTGTCTAAGCTTTGGGCCTACTGTCTTTTCATATAGTTCTTCTGTGAATTCTTTCCATCTCTTCATTCATTCAGTCATTGAGTGTTTTGAGTTCATTCAATAATTTTTCTTGAATTATCTTTGATGATTTGCATGGATATTACCTTCTTACTTCCTGGCAGTCCTTTCACATTCCTGCACAGTGCACCCATTTCCCTTTCCCTTACTTTATCAACTTTCATATACCCACACAATCTTTGTCCATGCTTCTTTAGCTCTGTTGGTTTCCCACTTTAATCTGCTGTTGAATTCTTTGCACTTTCTTCTACCCATTTCTGCATTTACATTCTTCTCTTCTCTTGTTCTTAATCATATCACCTGCAATCCTTTGTTTTCTTGTCCTCTTCCCGCTCCTCAAGATTGGTTTATGGGTTTCAAATTCCTTTTCTTATTTTATGATAAGTTATACACATGAGAATGACTAACACTAGGCTAAGACTAAGTGACGACTTCTTTATGGGAATTCAATGCTCTGGAAGACAATGGCACTACGTGCCAGCCTGTACCTAACGTGGTGTAATGAGCACTTTAAAATCAGTGTTTCCTCATCACAGCCACAATTTGCTCTGCATCTACTGCAAATGCTTCCTTTGTTCTGCCAGGTCACCAGAAGAGAAAGTGCAATTCTATCATTTTGAAGAATAGAATCCTGTGGAGAGAAAATCAAAAATGTGATGCAAAATTTCAATGAATATTACAAAAATTAGCTCATGAGATAATTAATAGATTAAACAAAGAGCCAAAAAGGTTCCACAATAGTGGTATGTCATGAATGAATTCTACATTAGGATTTGATATTTTACTCACAGATGTCTTATGCAGTCATCTCTGAATCCATTCCTTTGAACAAGCCATCACTTGACATGTTATCTCTGGCTATTTTGAGTGAAAACTGTGAAAGAGTACGGAGAGAAAAGATTAGATAGAGTAAGAATTGATCTGCCCCGCATTTTGCTAAGCCGTTTCCCCCAGAAGCAGACACAGATAGAGAATTTTAACTTATCGAACAGATAATGACATCATCAAAGAAGTACCAACCTTTCCCTCTCTTTCAAACCCCATCTGCTCCTACCGATGCAGGCCCACTGCCACCTGAGATGGAATTGGCCGTTAGAGTGGGCGTGTCAGTCATCAGGTGAGAGGTGGTGATGCTTACATCATTGAAATCTTTTGAGCTGGACTAAAATAATGGAGGATGATTAATTCTCACCAAGTGGGTGGGATTCGATCATCCTTGAGTTCCACGAGTGCACGCCCCTTTGAAAATTCCAATGGATCCGCATTGGCTACTGGGCCGGCTTCATTCTCAGTCTTTGGTGATGGCGTCACCCTTGGCCATGCAAGGAAGAGAGATGGTGAGAGAGAATGAAATGGGAAAAGGAAGTTCCAAAATGAGAATATACAACCGATGATACAGGAATTCATATAGCAGCATGGAATTCATAATTATTAGGATTAAAGATAATAAATGATGAATTGTTCAATTTTTGCTGGCATGCAATTGAACGCCCTTCATCTTCATTCCTAAATCATAAGACTGATAAATGTGTCAGTGCCTCAATCACATCAACGAGTGTCCACAAATGATCACCCGCCTGACATCCAGACATCTCTTCCTATCCTGCATACCAAAATCCAATCCGCAATCCAACGTAATGGCGACATTCTACTGTCACAAAACGTGTGAGTGGGATCTTCGGGTTGCATCTTCCTCATCCTAATTTCCAGTTACTATCTTCTAAAACTGGATCTGGGTCTGGGCATTTTTGGGACAGACCCGTTATTGTTCAGTAATGTGGTATAACTTAAGACTTGTCAAGAAGAATGAAAAAATCAAATTGATCGTGAAGAAATGGTTCAAGCACATCTAGACTGACTAAATCATGTAAAAATGCATCCATTTATCTCACTTACAAGACCCCTTCGCGAAAGAAACTGAGGATATTTATCAATATTTACCTAAGTCCACTTTACATATATTTTGCTGACTACTTTGAAAAAAAAAACATAATTTTTCAATATTCAATTGTTCCCGGCTAAACTTAGTGGACATTCATTTTAATTGAATGAAAGATACATTGTATTCTTCATTTAATTAAACATTTTTTTTAAAGATTCACTTGAGCAACATTCAATTGCATCAGCCTGACTTCCTGTCCTCAGCTTCAGATGCTCTGCACTGCACATATGTTCTATGGTATCTCTGGGTTGAGAAAGGGTTCAATGAGGGAAGAACAATCACCTGAAGCGAAAATGAACCCTGAATATAACTCCGGGCCCTCCAAGTCAGGGGTTAGGCATAGGGCTAGCAACCCTACCCTTCAAAAATTCACTCGCTATGAAACCACTAAACATGCCTCGGATACATAAGCATGGATTTTCAAGGTATCGACCTGGGAAACAGACAAGGACAACGAATTCATGGAAATTAGCAACATGGAATGTTAGAACATTGTTGAAACCGGGTAGAATGATTGAAGTTGCCAATGAAATGCTGAAATGTGGTTTGGATATTACAGCCCCACAGGAGGTGAGATGGGTAGGAAATGGTAGAATTGATGAGAAGAATTTTACAGTAGTATACAGTGGACTCAGCTTGCTCTGTCACTCAACATGCTCATAAAGAACACATGCTTTGAGCATAAAAATATTCACAAAGGTACCAGGAAAATACCTGGGACAGGGATTGTGACTCAAATAATCACGTGCTGGTATCCAGGAGACATTCCTCTTCTATATTAGACATAGGGTCTCCACGAGGACCGATTTGGGATTCTGATGATCACTATCTAGTGAGAGTGCATTTTAGTGAACGACTGGCACTCTTGGGTACACTCAATAGACCAGGAGGGGTTAAATGGAATAATAAAATATTAAGAGAACCTGGGCAAGCTTTGAGGTACAAAAATTAAATAGGTAGATGAAGTTAACAAGGAATGAGGAAGAACAGACAGATCAATAGCCTGTGGAATATCAATGGCAAGAATGAAACAATCTGTTTCGTCAACTGCAAAGGACATAATAGGTAACACGAAAGTAAAAGGCATGCAGATTGGTTTGATAAGGAGTGTAAACTTGCAATATAGGAAAATAATAAGGATAGATACAATATGTTACAAAGGGAGACTAGATTAACCAGAGAGAAGTATAGGAAGAGCAGGAAAGAAGCTGATAAATTACCAAAGAGAAAAAAAAAGTGTGCTTAAAAATCAGATGAAGGCTGTAGAAGAGCTCAATAACGCTAAAGAAAGCAAAAAGTTCAACCAACCAGTAAAATGCATGACTAAAAGCTAACAACCAGTGCACTCCCATAGAAATAAAAATGGTCAAGCCATTGGGGACAAAAATGAGATGATAGAAAAATGGGCTGAATATTTTAATGGCCGGCATATTAAGGAATTAACTCCAGGGGTAGAAGAGTAAGAACAAAGTCACATGGAAGATCCAGAAGTGCTCACTCCAACAATAGAAGTAATTGAAAGTATTGGAAAACAAAGGATTGACACAGCACCTGGAGAAGATGGAATAACAGCCAAATTAATTAAAAATGAAGGTCAAGATTTAAATAGAACATTACATCAGCTAATTTGTAGCATTGGTAAGTTGGATGAGTTCCCAGAAGACTGCAAGACAGGATTGATTTGTGCAATGTATAAAAAAAGGTGACAAATATGATTGCAAAAACCATAGGTGCATTACATCACAGAATGTACCATATAAAATTTTCACCAGTCTTCTTCTAACATATATAAGCACCTATGCTCAAGACATACTGGAAGAATATCAGTTTGGCTTTAGAGCTGGAAGAAGTACCATTGACCAGATATTATCAGTAAGGCAAACAATGGAGAAGGCTTAACCTACTATGGAAAAATAAGGAGTCCAGTTCAAAATCAACAAGTTCTCAGTGTGACCATAAGTTTGGGCCTCAAATTGTTCACCTTTCCGGACATTCCTTTTCTAATAGTGAGATTTCTTTGCTAGAAAAGGGCTTAAGTACGTACCTTAAATTATTATTGTTGTTAAAGGCATTTAAAACCTGACAGTGGACCTCAACGTAGTAACGCAAATAAGGAAGGTCTCTAGAGACGACATTCCATCAAATTCCAGAATACGCCATTGAACATCTTCTTCAAAAGTTGCTGCATCTCCCTTGGAGTTTTTCCAAAATTCATCAACCTTCAGCATAAAAAATCCAATTCTCAGCAGGAAATTTTGCTATCAGAGTAGCCAAGAAAGCCTGGCTTACAAGGAAGATACACAAATGGTATGTTAAATGTAATGCTATATCCCATTATTTACCACTTTTATCCATGGAATTGTCCCATAAACTTCATTGAATCAAGTGTTTATACTTTCATAAAAATGTTCCCCAGACATGCAGCGTGATTTCCTTTCATAAAAGAGCAAAAATCAACCGTAGGCTTGACCTACTATGGAGAAATAAGGAGTCCAGTTCAAAATCAACAAGTTCTCAGTGTGACCATAAGTTTGGGCCTCAAATTGTTAATCTTCCCGGGCATTCCTTTTCTAATAGTGAGATTTCTTTGCTAGAAAAGGGCCTAAAGTACGTACCTTAAATTCCTATTTCTGTGAAAGGGATTAAAAACCTGGTGGTTGACCTTGAAGTTGACTTTCAGAAAGAAAACATTGTGGTAAAGCAAGTTGTTTCCCAGGAGCTCCTTAAAATCTTACAACTAGAAGTAAAAAAGAAAGAGCATTCTACCATTACGAGGCCTTGAAGTCGATTATACTGTACATTCAGTGACAGATAAAAATTTGATCATCCAAAAAGCAGATTAAGTCAGCGCAGCGGTTGTATTACAACGAAACACCTACAACACGAAATGCAAAGACTTAATCAGGGACAATAATATTTAAGTAGTTCGTTCAGACCCAACCCCCAAGTTTCAAAAATATATTAAGAAAGTGATTAAATCCAGTCCAAATTTTCCACAGAATATGGTTTAGTGAATTCCTTGGACCTTGTCAACAAACTAATGAAAGTGGTCATCCCGAGAAAGTGCATGCTTGTTTCCTTCGATGTACGCAACCTTTTCACCAACGTGACCCAACCCATGGAAGCTGTGAACCTCGCCCAAGACATCATCCTCCTAAAATCCAACCCATCGCCAGTTATAAGTGAACTCTGTGCATTGCTAAAGACGTGTGTTTCTCAAAATTATTTTATTTTTAATGGTTCATATTTCCAACAAATTTTGTTCTCCTCAGCTCACCCTCTCATGAATAATGTATTTCGTTGGCTAAGATATGTAGACGATGTCTTCTGTGTGTGGACAGGTTGCGCAAGGCAACTAGATCAGTTTCCAGCACATTTAAATTCTGTCAATTCTAACGTACAATTCACGTGTGAAAAAGAGGAAAAAGGTTCCCTGAATTTCCTCAACTCATCCATTTGTAAAGACAAAGACGGGTTACAGTATTCTATTTGTAAGACCAAAATGTACACGGACCAATCTATTCATTCCTCTTCAAGGCATTGCTTTGCCCAAAAGCTTTCGGCATTTCATGCAATGATCCACCGTTTAACCGCTATCCCTATGTCTACATTAAATATAAATCAGGACCTTAATGTAATTAAAACATTAGCAGTAAACAATGGCTATTCAGAAGATCTAATTAATAAACTTGGCCGGAATGAACTTACAAAAACAGTCCTATGCCACATTTACAACCCCGAACATTTAAAAGATCCCATTATTAAAAGTTTTCCTAGAGAAAAAATTAAATGTGCCTTTTACAGTGGTTCATGCCTTAAGAACCTCATCTCTCAAACTAAAGACAAGGTCCCCAAAAACGAGAGGAGTGGAGTGTGTGAGTTAAAGTGCTCAGAATGTAACACAAAGTATATTGGGCAAACAGGACTGAAATTTAAAGAGAGAATTCAAGAACACCAAACATGTTTGAAAAGTAAGAACATAACATTCCTCTTTGCAAAGCACCTCATCGAGAGTGACTTTGCGACTAAAATTATTTATTTTGAAAATAAAGGTCAGAGGCATGATGCTTCGGAGCAATTGCAAAGTTTGAAATGTGTCCGTTGCAAAGATGAACCTTTCAACGGAATTTTGTATCCCTCCCACTCCCTCCCCACTCCTAGACCTACCTACCACCCTTCCAAGTCAACGATTGACACCGAAAGATTTAATTCTTCTCTTTTCTTCCCGGCTACATTGTAACCTTTTTACCCCTCCTCCACCTTCCCTCTCTGACCAACCCTCCCTTCCCTTGATCAGATGGTATATCTACCAAGTTTGCTTCTATGAGGACCACCTGATGATGACATTCAACCTTGAAACCTGGGTTGTGTTTTTAAAGTAAAGTGTGTCGAATTACAAAGTCAATTATTTCATTTCATCTCAATAAGCTTTCGACAGCGTGAAAAGAAAGAGATGTTACCTGTGATGAGAGGTTATAATATTCCAGAGACTGGTTCCATTGACATTGCAGAATCACAATGTAAAACCTTTATTGGGGGTAGAGCAAGTTGAGTATTTAATATGACCTCAGGGGTAAGACAAGGAGATGCTCTCTCAGCCATGTCATTGAGCCTGGCCCTACATAATGCAATGCAAGAATTCAATTCAAGAGGGACCATTGTGCATAAATCCCAGCAAGGATTCGCATATGCAGACAATATAGCACTAATTATACCAAACGTGAATGGCCTGAAAGAAATGTTTAACATTTCGGAAAAAACTGGTGAAGAAGTGGGGCTGAAGGTTAGTGAGGAGAAGACCAAATACTTGAAAATTACAGCTTCTCAGAACAAGCAGGACCTGCAAAATATAATAATTGGGAATTATGAGTTAGCGGGTTCCAAGGAGCTAACCTATCTAGCAGTCCGACTTGACAATAAAAATAAGATATCCACGGAGATCAATGCAAGGGTAATGGAAGGTAACAAGGCATATTTTGCGAATGTCAAACTCCTCAAGTCAATGTTACTATCAAGGAATACAAAACTGAGGATCTATAGATTGCTTACTAGACCCGTGGTAACTTATGGAGCTGCGATATGGACATGGCAGGATGAAGAAACCCTTGGAAAATGGGAAAGAAAAATCATTAGGAGAATCTATGGCTCAATTACAGAAGGAGAGAGATGGAGAATTAGAATCAACATGGAGATAAATGAATTGCTAGAAGGGAAGGACATGGTTAAATTTGCCAAGTCACCGTGGCTTGCATGGTTGGGCCATGTACAAAGGATGGAAAATGACAGAATTCCCAAACTGATACTTAATAGCAAGATGGAAGGGGTCAGAAAAAGAGATGGCTACAGGGTGCAGAGAATAATTTGAAGGCAATGGAAGTTACAAGGTAAAGCAAGAACAAGACCTCTTGCATGGAGGCATATCATGGAGGAAGCCAAGGCCCACACCAGGCTGTAGAGCTGCGAATGATGATGAGAAGGTTGAAGTGAGCTTTTAATGAGCAGCCAATGTTCCCAAAAAACAGTGTGACCTACACGATACCTATTCCCCAAGCCAAGTTAGTCGAGGGTGGCAAAGGGTGAGTGCTTGACATGAGTTTAACGATTCTTTAAAAGACCCCTCCAGAGCGAGATTAAATGATTAGGAGCATGTCTGATTATTATTGTGAAACACTCACTTCACTGCCCTTGGTTGTCATGTTGATAAGGACACCATAAAGACTGCAGACATGAATCCCACAGGAGCAGACGTCACCTTTCACATTACCTTTGTTTACAAAGAGAATTTAAAAAGTGATCCCCACTCCCTTTGTCTACAAAGATAATGCTCATCGAAATAATTATTTTACTTCTGCATCATCAACTTGCCTCAATTTGCAGTACCAGTTTCCCCGTAATCCCAATATTTTATCACAGAAAAGACTCTTTGCATCTATAATCCCCAAATACACTTCTGTGTCAGTAATGTTTGTGGAGAAATTGATGCAGCCAGTTATATTTTTGTGAACCTTACCCCAACATCCCGGCCTTTATTATACTTGATTATCCTTTCCATCTCTCCAAACAGGATTTGGTTTTCCCAAATATCCATCAATTACCAGACTGCAGTACGGATTAGAAGGGGAAGAAAGTTCAAGGAATGTCACCACAATTACCTCAGCACTTGATGGAACTAGAAGACCACCAGTAGAAATGAAGTATTTCCCAATGACCACATTCCATCTACATCTCTACAGAAATTACCCTCCGATCCAACATGTGAGGCAGGGGGTGCAAGCACCAGGTTATACTAACACTGCAGGTCACCTGAGACAATATATTAGTCTCATTCTCCATTTTAAAAGATATTTTCCTTTCAACTTCTTCGGGATGGGCCATTGTCAGGTGTACTGGCATTTTAATACCGTTCTAAAAACCAAAAGCCTATAAATTTTGCCTGAACATTTTAGTAAGTGAATTGTGACAGATGGTTTATGTACTAAATTCAAACTTCTACAATTGACAAAATGTTGAAAAGTTAACAATGAGACCTCATAAAATGATTAACACTCTGACCTCGTGGGATGAATTTGAAATGTACTCTTCCTCTCACATCAAAACACAAATGAGCATTGTCTTGAGGTTTGATTTCACTTAAAGAACTTTTCTTGGCTGAGGTGACAATGAAGTTTTCCACTGACCTGACTGTTATTTGATTTTGGCGTCAAAACCACAGCACCATGACTCTTCAACAGCATTGACCTCAGAAAAAAATCTGAGCCGGTTTGGGGCTGGATACTCTTCAGTGGTGGACGTAAGGTGCCTCGTGAAGAGGCAGCTTCAGTTTGGACAATATGGAATGAAAAGATGATGTCTGAATGTAAATACATATATTTTGATAATTTAGATAGCTTGCGCGAACATATTTGGGCAGTTGTGAGAGCAGATAATGGTTTTTGCGTAGTTCTGATTTCACTTCACAAGTCATCCAGCACTCTCTGAATCAAGTCTTCCATTTCTTTTTTTAATTTTGGACCTGGGCAATTTTTGGTACTAGTTTCGCATCCATTTTATCTACTCAGACCATATTATGTCCATAGATTTACTCCCGAGGGCATCCATTTGATTTGCCGAATTCAACTTCATTGAGGAACTGGCTCCTCCTCGTCATTACATGGTCTGAAAACGAATACACCACATTAGTAATCACACTTATAATTGAAGGAAGTTGATCAATAAGCATCACAAATACAATTAGTTCGAATCACTTACTTGAATTCTCTACTTGCACGAAACGTGACCTTAGATATCTTGCATCTTCAATTGACGACTCGTCAAACGGTCGCGGCCAGAAGCAGCTGACATCAAGGATCGCTTTATGACCGTCAACTGTTTTCACAGTTCTTTGCAAAATGCCACAATTCTGAATTAGTTCTTTTTTATTGCAGAGCCAGGTACAAGAAAATAAGGAAGCATCTTTGGAAGAGCTGCCTATCTAAAATAGGCATTCCCTAAGTAAAGATTTGTTTTCACATAGAAATTTGAATGTTAGGTCCGTTTGGACCTAACATTCAAATTAAAGTAAGGGTCGGAAAGAAAACAGTTGACGGTCTTCAAGCGATCTTTGATGTCAGCTGATTCTGGCCGCGACCGTTTGACGAGTCGTCGATTGAAGATCAAGATATCGAAGGTCACGTTTCGTGCAAGTAGAGAATTCAAGTAAGTGATTCGAACTAATTGTATTTGTGATGCTTATTGATCAACTTCCGTCAATTATAAGTGTGATTACTAATGTGGCGTATTCGTTTTCAGATCATGTAATGACGAGGAGGATCCAGTTCCTCAATGAAGTTGATTTCGGCAATTCAAATGGATGCCCTCGGGAGTTTATTATTCCAATCAATGCTTTTTTAATTATTCTGTGTGTTGATGGATAAGTGAATTATATGAAATCATTTTATGAAAGACGTGTGCCTATGGGAACAGCATCGAGTGAAGGCTCTGGTGGAAAGTACCCATGATCAGGTAATCGTTTTATGGTAGGAGTGATTTACACTAGGCATTAATTTTTTATTGGGAGGATATACTGAATCACCGATTGTTGTCATTGAGCGTTTTCCGTTTCCAGTGAAAGTAGTCGAAAATCGATTTGTTTGCAGGGTGTTGGCGCTGTTTTGAGTCGATCAGAATTATGGGTGTAGTGTCTTTTATTGATTTATCATTAAACCGGTTGTCATCGATGACTTCGTTTTTCTAACGTAAACCCACAAGTTTTATTCATGTGAGGAAAATATAAATGCACTTGTGGGCTTTCTCAAAGAATGAAAATCGCACTTGGGAAGAGTAAGTGTGGGGCACAACCTATTTTTACCTGGCATGCAACTCAAGTGGATCAAAATGAAAAGAATTTTTACTGAGATACTTATCAGAATATTTCCTTGGTTAATTTGATCACCTGCCTGCCCATTAGCTTAACTAAGCAGCAGTTAGCATATAAAAAACATAGTAATTACTCCCACCTTATGGTGAGAGCAATTTTGGAGTCCGTTAATACTTACAATAGGTGCCAGTTAAATGCCATTCAATATAAGAAATTAATTTAATTGTAGTAAATGACAAATTTTCAGAAGACTCATTGAAAGTATATCACAAGACTGAAAGACATATTCTTTAATATTATAATGCAAAAATTTGTTTGTAAATGTCATTTGCCTTTGCCGGGATTCAAATTCGGATCCTTCGACTTCCAGCCAAGTGTTTTAGCCAGTGAAGCTATCGAGGTGTCCCCTTACCCTCTGAAATTTGAGTGGCTTTAAAGGTACAAGACGCTGTGATGATATACCGTGCGTACAATGTCACAGGCATTCGTAGTTGTGCGCATTGAGCCACAGTCCATGGGGTTTAAGCCAACTTTAAATACTTGGGCATATTCCGAGAAACTGTGGGACATACTGCTACAGTAATTTTTTGATGGAGTCATTCACTTAATATGCATTTGAATGTATATCACTTGGGGATAAATTAAATTATTTTTGCTCTCGGGAACAGTAAAGCAGTATTAATTTAGAGTGTCACTCGGTTGCTCATGGAGGACAAAGTGGTCACTGTACTTCTGGAAGTTTCTCAGTGAAATCTTTCATTAAAGCTGTGATTCAGGTTTGATGGCTCAGAAACTTGTGTGTACATTCAAGATTTCTCTTGCAATTTTTCTTGTCAAATATAGCACAGAATGTTTCAGGATTTAGTAAATGTGAATGCATTGGATGCTTGCATGTATTTGTGACCACTCCAAATTCAAAGATGAAAATGAAATACAATATATTTCTTGATGCATGGTTTTCCATTTCTGCTCTATTTGCGCTATTATCTCCCATTTGCTTTTTCCATTGCTAGAGATCCCGCTGCTTAATTATGTTCACAAAATACTCAATACATATTATCCTTTCTCCGTATATTCGTACACCACCAAATACTTCTTCCTTAATTTTGTCTATTGCCTTCTCAATATTAGCATTAAACATCACGGACAACATAGAACAACCCTGCCCTAATCCTGTCTTTATTTTGGGTTCTCCCATGTTTTAACCACGTGGTATCAGTACCACCTTCTGTCTACAAGCTTGTTCAACTAAGGGAATGCCCAATTTTGCCTCAAATTTCACTGTGTTGCTATTTCAAATTTCACTGCAGTGTTTAATGGATGTTCGGAACAAGTTTCATAAATTTGATTAGAATATTGCATCATGGGCCTCCGTTGAAATTTGAAACTTGTTCAGTTCATCTGTGGAAACAATGGAGGTATCCTTACTATTTACCCCAGATTACACTACTTTGGATTTTTTCTTGTAGCCTACAAAGTCTTTTGAAAAGGAATCAACATGTTTCCACTGCTTCAAATGCTATTTCATCTCTGGGGTATAGTAGTGGACCTATATTTTATCCGTGGACCAAAACCAGCGAAGAAAATCTTGTTGGTTGCTCATGAAACGGGTCAAACATTGTTCAGAAATTTCCATTCTGATGGTTTTGTGAAGAGTCATGGCACTCATCTGGGAGATAATTTTCTCATATCCAATTGTTACTCGTACTGGATTAAACCAGATATTTTATTCTCTTGGTTTCATTGTTCTACCTCATTTGTTCTACAATGATGATTTACTAAACAATTACATCAGGTAGTCTCAATCCTTGGGTTATTGAGAGTAATATGGCCCTTTTGATAATTGAAAATTTTAGAGCATGTTTGTACGTAATGTGGAGGGAACACTAGCAGTTTTTTTATTTATTGCAGGACATGTGGTTAACATGTAAAGAATGTTTTTGATATTTTGTTTATTGCTAAATTTTAATTGTTTAACATGTGTGCATCAGGAAATACATTCATGGGGAGATACATTTTTCATATATGATTAAAGGGATGGTCGTGGAACGAGTTCCCTTGATCCAAATGCCCTTAAGTAGCCCTTGATAGCTTTGTATGCTATTTTTCTCTGATGCCAAATATATATTTCAGGATGAGTTGGTGTTGCTGTGACATTATTTGAGTGAAGGTAGACACGAAAGCCCATCCCTGCATCCACCATCTTCTATGAAGAGTATGAGTCTGTGCATGCCTTGGCCTTGCTTCTTCAGCACCAAGCATTAATAGTCCCTCTCTTAGACTTGGCTGATTGCCACTCAGTGGCTGAACATGCTCATGTCAGATAAGTTTGCATATGGCAGTGAGTCACATTTGGAAGCATTGAGTAGCAATCCTTCTGTCGTTTTGGTTGCCACATGATCACTGCTGTGGCAAATAGGAGAAAATGCATTTCAACACAAAAGTAAGTACCTGTTTTCTATGGCATCACAGTTTGTGTCTGTGGGAAGTATTTAGGTAGAATAATCTTGGTGATCTAATATATATATTTTTGATTAAGCACGGCATGAGTGTCCATTGTGGTGTTCTGGTGCATAATGGCCGTTAGTTGGGACGTAATCAATGCCTCTTTTTCAGTGTATCTTGGATGTTCCCTCTTTGCCATCCCTGAGAATTCATTGTAATAAGGCACTCTCATTGTTCACAGTAGGAGTTCTATAATTATATTTAAATGCCATGTATACATTAACAGAATTTGCATATGCCTGTATTTCTGGCAATTGTATCAGGTCCCATAAAATTGCATGTCATTCCAACATATGTAGAATCCCATATTTATACAATTTCAATTTCAGTTTCTCCAATATATGTCTCTCTATGTGCCGAGTAAGAAAATTCCCATTGGAAAACATGTGTTGATGAATATCAGTCTAAATTTCAAAGACTATTTTGACTCTGCTTTGTACATATATGATTAATAGAGATGGGTAGTTCACTATGACGTACTTAGTCAAAAGTTATTCTGTTCACTCCTATTTTTGCTTATTTTCCCAAGATACCACCAATTGTTTGGGTACACACCTCTTCTATGTGTGTGTAGAATCTTATTTTGGTACATTGCGGAGAATAATCTTACGAATAATTTTGTGCTAGGAGAGTGTAAGTACTTAGTAATGCCCTTAATAAAAATATAGCCATCTGCATGAATGCAACTGTGTTATCGTAGGTCGTTCACCAAACCTTGGCAAAGGGATTCACAGTTTCACTATGTAGGCTGACAAAGTAACAAAACTAGCAAAAAAAGGCCAACCAAGACTAATTGTAGGGTAAATATCGCATTGATGCTAAGCTTAACTGACAAATATCAAACATTTCAAGAAAAGTACTCATAAATATTAATAGACTACACACGACACAAAGCATATCTTAAAACAATTATTGAAAAGGATTAATGACGAAAAAATACCCTGGAGTAAATTACTGTATAATAAACATAACAGTTTCAGGTTTAACTTTGTGGAATTCCTTCATTATGAGGGTAAAAAGAAACTTCACATGTCCACAATGAAGATTTCATATTTCGCGACTATGGTTCGACCATGGCAAACGGAGGACATTGGATATTAGGATCAAAGAACACCAAAGAATACTTCAGAAAGAAAGACAAAAAATCCCAATTCGCCAAATACCTCTTGGATAGAAATCACACCAGTAACTTCATGGCAGACATTCTTCACGCTGACATGAAGGGATGCAGGTTGAATGCTTAGGAGGAGTTGGCAATCCCTTCAGTCTGACAGGTTTGAGGTGGTCAATGAAACATTATACCTCTCGCTGCTGTTCTGCCCTCCTAAAATTCTTAAAAGACTCCAATATCTTTCCACCCCAACCCTACCCCCACCACGGCAGTGATGATCATCGAACATCCCTCAATATAGATCAAACCATTGTAGACAATGACCCCCCTGATTAAATGAAGGACAAAATGGGTTTGTTTTTTTCCGCTGCTATTTCCAAGAATGGTGGAGTGTTACATTGTGTTTTTCATTTAATGGTCATCTAATTAATTTAAACTCACAAATTTGAGCCAGTAACCTTCCAATTCATTCCTTCTCCTAGCCCACTAATAGGTTGCTGCACCTAACCTCAAATTACCCCCTCTCCCTAACTCCCCCTACCTTAACCCCTCTCCTCTCCCTCTTGGAGCCAGACCATATGAGTTGAAATAAATGCTGACGTATGTTACCTGATGTTGATGCGCAGAATCGAAAACATGGTCGTGAAATATTATATCTTTATTGTGGAAGTGTCTAGTTTCATTTTACCCTCATACCATATAATAAGGTAAAAAGTTTTTTACTTATTGATAGATAATACCATCAGACCTAATAATTAAAGCAAAATAAATAAACGGATTATCTATGGACAAAATATAGTCTGAGTAGAGGAAATGGATGTTAAACTAGTACCAAAAATCGCCCAGGTCACAAAATTAAAAAAAGAAATGGAAGACTTGATTCAGAGAGTGCTGGATGACTTGTGAAGTGAAATCAGAACTACGCAAAAACCATTATCTGCTCTCATAACTGCCCAAATATGTTCGCACAAGCTATCTAAATTATCAAAATATATGTATTTACATTCAGACATCATCTTTTCATTCCATGTTCTTAGCTACATAGATGGCAGTACTACTGCATAGGGTGTCCAAACTGAAGCTGCCTCTTCACGGAGGCACCTTACGTCCACCACTGAAGAGTATCCAGCCCCAAACCGGCTCAGATTTTTTCCTGAGGTCAATGCTGTTGAAGAGTCATGGTGCTGTGGTTTTGACGCCAGAATCAAATAACAGTCAGGTCAGTGGAAAACTTCATTGTCACCTCGGGCAAGAAAAGTTCTTTAAGTGAAATCAAACCTCAAGACAATGCTCATTTGTGTTTTGATGTGTGAGGAAGAGTGCATTTCAAATTCATCCCACGAGGTCAGTGTGTTAATCATTTTATGAGGTCTCATTGTTAACTTTTCAACATTTTGTCAATTGTAGAAGTTTGAATTTAGTACATAAACCATCTGTCACAATTCACTTACTAAAATGTTCAGGCAAAATTTATAGGCTTTTGGTTTTTAGAACGGTATTAAAATGCCAGTACACCTGACAATGGCCCATCCCGAAGAAGTTGAAAGGAAAATATCTTTTAAAATGGAGAATGAGACTAATATATTGTCTCAGGTGACCTGCAGTGTTAGTATAACCTGGTGCTTGCACCCCCTGCCTCACATGTTGGATCGGAGGGTAATTTCTGTAGAGATGTAGATGGAATGTGGTCATTGGGAAATACTTCATTTCTACTGGTGGTCTTCTAGTTCCATCAAGTGCTGAGGTAATTGTGGTGACATTCCTTGAACTTTCTTCCCCTTCTAATCCGTACTGCAGTCTGGTAATTGATGGATATTTGGGAAAACCAAATCCTGTTTGGAGAGATGGAAAGGATAATCAAGTATAATAAAGGCCGGGATGTTGGGGTAAGGTTCACAAAAATATAACTGGCTGCATCAATTTCTCCACAAACATTACTGACACAGAAGTGTATTTGGGGATTATAGATGCAAAGAGTCTTTTCTGTGATAAAATATTGGGATTACGGGGAAACTGGTACTGCAAATTGAGGCAAGTTGATGATGCAGAAGTAAAATAATTATTTCGATGAGCATTATCTTTGTAGACAAAGGGAGTGGGGATCACTTTTTAAATTCTCTTTGTAAACAAAGGTAATGTGAAAGGTGACGTCTGCTCCTGTGGGATTCATGTCTGCAGTCTTTATGGTGTCCTTATCAACATGACAACCAAGGGCAGTGAAGTGAGTGTTTCACAATAATAATCAGACATGCTCCTAATCATTTAATCTCGCTCTGGAGGGGTCTTTTAAAGAATCGTTAAACTCATGTCAAGCACTCACCCTTTGCCACCCTCGACTAACTTGGCTTGGGGAATAGGTATCGTGTAGGTCACACTGTTTTTTGGGAACATTGGCTGCTCATTAAAAGCTCACTTCAACCTTCTCATCATCATTCGCAGCTCTACAGCCTGGTGTGGGCCTTGGCTTCCTCCATGATATGCCTCCATGCAAGAGGTCTTGTTCTTGCTTTACCTTGTAACTTCCATTGCCTTCAAATTATTCTCTGCACCCTGTAGCCATCTCTTTTTCTGACCCCTTCCATCTTGCTATTAAGTATCAGTTTGGGAATTCTGTCATTTTCCATCCTTTGTACATGGCCCAACCATGCAAGCCACGGTGACTTGGCAAATTTAACCATGTCCTTCCCTTCTAGCAATTCATTTATCTCCATGTTGATTCTAATTCTCCATCTCTCTCCTTCTGTAATTGAGCCATAGATTCTCCTAATGATTTTTCTTTCCCATTTTCCAAGGGTTTCTTCATCCTGCCATGTCCATATCGCAGCTCCATAAGTTACCACGGGTCTAGTAAGCAATCTATAGATCCTCAGTTTTGTATTCCTTGATAGTAACATTGACTTGAGGAGTTTGACATTCGCAAAATATGCCTTGTTACCTTCCATTACCCTTGCATTGATCTCCGTGGATATCTTATTTTTATTGTCAAGTCGGACTGCTAGATAGGTTAGCTCCTTGGAACCCGCTAACTCATAATTCCCAATTATTATATTTTGCAGGTCCTGCTTGTTCTGAGAAGCTGTAATTTTCAAGTATTTGGTCTTCTCCTCACTAACCTTCAGCCCCACTTCTTCACCAGTTTTTTCCGAAATGTTAAACATTTCTTTCAGGCCATTCACGTTTGGTATAATTAGTGCTATATTGTCTGCATATGCGAATCCTTGCTGGGATTTATGCACAATGGTCCCTCTTGAATTGAATTCTTGCATTGCATTATGTAGGGCCAGGCTCAATGACATGGCTGAGAGAGCATCTCCTTGTCTTACCCCTGAGGTCATATTAAATACTCAACTTGCTAAATGCCAAATAAAGGTTTTACATTGTGATTCTGCAATGTCAATGGAACCAGTCTCTGGAATATTATAACCTCTCATCACAGGTAACATCTCTTTCTTTTCACGCTGTCGAAAGCTTATTGAGATGAAATGAAATAATTGACTTTGTAATTCGACACACTTTACTTTAAAAACACAACCCAGGTTTCAAGGTTGAATGTCATCATCAGGTGGTCCTCATAGAAGCAAACTTGGTAGATATACCATCTGATCAAGGGAAGGGAGGGTTGGTCAGAGAGGGAAGGTGGAGGAGGGGTAAAAAGGTTACAATGTAGCCGGGAAGAAAAGAGAAGAATTAAATCTTTCGGTGTCAATCGTTGACTTGGAAGGGTGGTAGGTAGGTCTAGGAGTGGGGAGGGAGTGGGAGGGATACAAAATTCCGTTGAAAGGTTCATCTTTGCAACGGACACATTTCAAACTTTGCAATTGCTCCGAAGCATCATGCCTCTGACCTTTATTTTCAAAATAAATAATTTTAGTCGCAAAGTCACTCTCGATGAGGTGCTTTGCAAAGAGGAATGTTATGTTCTTACTTTTCAAACATGTTTGGTGTTCTTGAATTCTCTCTTTAAATTTCAGTCCTGTTTGCCCAATATACTTTGTGTTACATTCTGAGCACTTTAACTCACACACTCCACTCCTCTCGTTTTTGGGGACCTTGTCTTTAGTTTGAGAGATGAGGTTCTTAAGGCATGAACCACTGTAAAAGGCACATTTAATTTTTTCTCTAGGAAAACTTTTAATAATGGGATCTTTTAAATGTTCGGGGTTGTAAATGTGGCATAGGACTGTTTTTGTAAGTTCATTCCGGCCAAGTTTATTAATTAGATCTTCTGAATAGCCATTGTTTACTGCTAATGTTTTAATTACATTAAGGTCCTGATTTATATTTAATGTAGACATAGGGATAGCGGTTAAACGGTGGATCATTGCATGAAATGCCGAAAGCTTTTGGGCAAAGCAATGCCTTGAAGAGGAATGAATAGATTGGTCCGTGTACATTTTGGTCTTACAAATAGAATACTGTAACCCGTCTTTGTCTTTACAAATGGATGAGTTGAGGAAATTCAGGGAACCTTTTTCCTCTTTTTCACACGTGAATTGTACGTTAGAATTGACAGAATTTAAATGTGCTGGAAACTGATCTAGTTGCCTTGCGCAACCTGTCCACACACAGAAGACATCGTCTACATATCTTAGCCAACGAAATACATTATTCATGAGAGGGTGAGCTGAGGAGAACAAAATTTGTTGGAAATATGAACCATTAAAAATAAAATAATTTTGAGAAACACACGTCTTTAGCAATGCACAGAGTTCACTTATAACTGGCGATGGGTTGGATTTTAGGAGGATGATGTCTTGGGCGAGGTTCACAGCTTCCATGGGTTGGGTCACGTTGGTGAAAAGGTTGCGTACATCGAAGGAAACAAGCATGCACTTTCTCGGGATGACCACTTTCATTAGTTTGTTGACAAGGTCCAAGGAATTCACTAAACCATATTCTGTGGAAAATTTGGACTGGATTTAATCACTTTCTTAATATATTTTTGAAACTTGGGGGTTGGGTCTGAACGAACTACTTAAATATTATTGTCCCTGATTAAGTCTTTGCATTTCGTGTTGTAGGTGTTTCGTTGTAATACAACCGCTGCGCTGACTTAATCTGCTTTTTGGATGATCAAATTTTTATCTGTCACTGAATGTACAGTATAATCGACTTCAAGGCCTCGTAATGGTAGAATGCTCTTTCTTTTTTACTTCTAGTTGTAAGATTTTAAGGAGCTCCTGGGAAACAACTTGCTTTACCACAATGTTTTCTTTCTGAAAGTCAACTTCAAGGTCAACCACCAGGTTTTTAATCCCTTTCACAGAAATAGGAATTTAAGGTACGTACTTTAGGCCCTTTTCTAGCAAAGAAATCTCACTATTAGAAAAGGAATGCCCGGGAAGATTAACAATTTGAGGCCCAAACTTATGGTCACACTGAGAACTTGTTGATTTTGAACTGGACTCCTTATTTCTCCATAGTAGGTCAAGCCTACGGTTGATTTTTGCTCTTTTATGAAAGGAAATCACGCTGCATGTCTGGGGAACATTTTTATGAAAGTATAAACACTTGATTCAATGAAGTTTATGGGACAATTCCATGGATAAAAGTGGTAAATAATGGGATATAGCATTACATTTAACATACCATTTGTGTATCTTCCTTGTAAGCCAGGCTTTCTTGGCTACTCTGATAGCAAAATTTCCTGCTGAGAATTGGATTTTTTATGCTGAAGGTTGATGAATTTTGGAAAAACTCCAAGGGAGATGCAGCAACTTTTGAAGAAGATGTTCAATGGCGTATTCTGGAATTTGATGGAATGTCGTCTCTAGAGACCTTCCTTATTTGCGTTACTACGTTGAGGTCCACTGTCAGGTTTTAAATGCCTTTAACAACAATAATAATTTAAGGTACGTACTTAAGCCCTTTTCTAGCAAAGAAATCTCACTATTAGAAAAGGAATGTCCGGAAAGGTGAACAATTTGAGGCCCAAACTTATGGTCACACTGAGAACTTGTTGATTTTGAACTGGACTCCTTATTTTTCCATAGTAGGTTAAGCCTTCTCCATTGTTTGCCTTACTGATAATATCTGGTCAATGGTACTTCTTCCAGCTCTAAAGCCAAACTGATATTCTTCCAGTATGTCTTGAGCATAGGTGCTTATATATGTTAGAAGAAGACTGGTGAAAATTTTATATGGTACATTCTGTGATGTAATGCACCTATGGTTTTTGCAATCATATTTGTCACCTTTTTTTATACATTGCACAAATCAATCCTGTCTTGCAGTCTTCTGGGAACTCATCCAACTTACCAATGCTACAAATTAGCTGATGTAATGTTCTATTTAAATCTTGACCTTCATTTTTAATTAATTTGGCTGTTATTCCATCTTCTCCAGGTGCTGTGTCAATCCTTTGTTTTCCAATACTTTCAATTACTTCTATTGTTGGAGTGAGCACTTCTGGATCTTCCATGTGACTTTGTTCTTACTCTTCTACCCCTGGAGTTAATTCCTTAATATGCCGGCCATTAAAATATTCAGCCCATTTTTCTATCATCTCATTTTTGTCCCCAATGGCTTGACCATTTTTATTTCTATGGGAGTGCACTGGTTGTTAGCTTTTAGTCATGCATTTTACTGGTTGGTTGAACTTTTTGCTTTCTTTAGCGTTATTGAGCTCTTCTACAGCCTTCATCTGATTTTTAAGCACACTTTTTTTTTCTCTTTGGTAATTTATCAGCTTCTTTCCTGCTCTTCCTATACTTCTCTCTGGTTAATCTAGTCTCCCTTTGTAACATATTGTATCTATCCTTATTATTTTCCTATATTGCAAGTTTACACTCCTTATCAAACCAATCTGCATGCCTTTTACTTTCGTGTTACCTATTATGTCCTTTGCAGTTGACGAAACAGATTGTTTCATTCTTGCCATTGATATTCCACAGGCTATTGATCTGTCTGTTCTTCCTCATTCCTTGTTAACTTCATCTACCTATTTAATTTTTGTACCTCAAAGCTTGCCCAGGTTCTCTTAATATTTTATTATTCCATTTAACCCCTCCTGGTCTATTGAGTGTACCCAAGAGTGCCAGTCGTTCACTAAAATGCACTCTCACTAGATAGTGATCATCAGAATCCCAAATCGGTCCTCGTGGAGACCCTATGTCTAATATAGAAGAGGAATGTCTCCTGGATACCAGCACGTGATTATTTGAGTCACAATCCCTGTCCCAGGTATTTTCCTGGTACCTTTGTGAATATTTTTATGCTCAAAGCATGTGTTCTTTATGAGCATGTTGAGTGACAGAGCAAGCTGAGTCCACTGTATACTACTGTAAAATTCTTCTCATCAATTCTACCATTTCCTACCCATCTCACCTCCTGTGGGGCTGTAATATCCAAACCACATTTCAGCATTTCATTGGCAACTTCAATCATTCTACCCGGTTTCAACAATGTTCTAACATTCCATGTTGCTAATTTCCATGAATTCGTTGTCCTTGTCTGTTTCCCAGGTCGATACCTTGAAAATCCATGCTTATGTATCCGAGGCATGTTTAGTGGTTTCATAGCGAGTGAATTTTTGAAGGGTAGGGTTGCTAGCCCTATGCCTAACCCCTGACTTGGAGGGCCCGGAGTTATATTCAGGGTTCATTTTCGCTTCAGGTGATTGTTCTTCCCTCATTGAACCCTTTCTCAACCCAGAGATACCATAGAACATATGTGCAGTGCAGAGCATCTGAAGCTGAGGACAGGAAGTCAGGCTGATGCAATTGAATGTTGCTCAAGTGAATCTTTAAAAAAAATGTTTAATTAAATGAAGAATACAATGTATCTTTCATTCAATTAAAATGAATGTCCACTAAGTTTAGCCGGGAACAATTGAATATTGAAAAATTATGTTTTTTTTTTCAAAGTAGTCAGCAAAATATATGTAAAGTGGACTTAGGTAAATATTGATAAATATCCTCAGTTTCTTTCGCGAAGGGGTCTTGTAAGTGAGATAAATGGATGCATTTTTACATGATTTAGTCAGTCTAGATGTGCTTGAACCATTTCTTCACGATCAATTTGATTTTTTCATTCTTCTTGACAAGTCTTAAGTTATACCACATTACTGAACAATAACGGGTCTGTCCCAAAAATGCCCAGACCCAGATCCAGTTTTAGAAGATAGTAACTGGAAATTAGGATGAGGAAGATGCAACCCGAAGATCCCACTCACACGTTTTGTGACAGTAGAATGTCGCCATTACGTTGGATTGCGGATTGGATTTTGGTATGCAGGATAGGAAGAGATGTCTGGATGTCAGGCGGGTGATCATTTGTGGACACTCGTTGATGTGATTGAGGCACTGACACATTTATCAGTCTTATGATTTAGGAATGAAGATGAAGGGCGTTCAATTGCATGCCAGCAAAAATTGAACAATTCATCATTTATTATCTTTAATCCTAATAATTATGAATTCCATGCTGCTATATGAATTCCTGTATCATCGGTTGTATATTCTCATTTTGGAACTTCCTTTTCCCATTTCATTCTCTCTCACCATCTCTCTTCCTTGCATGGCCAAGGGTGACGCCATCACCAAAGACTGAGAATGAAGCCGGCCCAGTAGCCAATGCGGATCCATTGGAATTTTCAAAGGGGCGTGCACTCGTGGAACTCAAGGATGATCGAATCCCACCCACTTGGTGAGAATTAATCATCCTCCATTATTTTAGTCCAGCTCAAAAGATTTCAATGATGTAAGCATCACCACCTCTCACCTGATGACTGACACGCCCACTCTAACGGCCAATTCCATCTCAGGTGGCAGTGGGCCTGCATCGGTAGGAGCAGATGGGGTTTGAAAGAGAGGGAAAGGTTGGTACTTCTTTGATGATGTCATTATCTGTTCGATAAGTTAAAATTCTCTATCTGTGTCTGCTTCTGGGGGAAACGGCTTAGCAAAATGCGGGGCAGATCAATTCTTACTCTATCTAATCTTTTCTCTCCGTACTCTTTCACAGTTTTCACTCAAAATAGCCAGAGATAACATGTCAAGTGATGGCTTGTTCAAAGGAATGGATTCAGAGATGACTGCATAAGACATCTGTGAGTAAAATATCAAATCCTAATGTAGAATTCATTCATGACATACCACTATTGTGGAACCTTTTTGGCTCTTTGTTTAATCTATTAATTATCTCATGAGCTAATTTTTGTAATATTCATTGAAATTTTGCATCACATTTTTGATTTTCTCTCCACAGGATTCTATTCTTCAAAATGATAGAATTGCACTTTCTCTTCTGGTGACCTGGCAGAACAAAGGAAGCATTTGCAGTAGATGCAGAGCAAATTGTGGCTGTGATGAGGAAACACTGATTTTAAAGTGCTCATTACACCACGTTAGGTACAGGCTGGCACGTAGTGCCATTGTCTTCCAGAGCATTGAATTCCCATAAAGAAGTCGTCACTTAGTCTTAGCCTAGTGTTAGTCATTCTCATGTGTATAACTTATCATAAAATAAGAAAAGGAATTTGAAACCCATAAACCAATCTTGAGGAGCGGGAAGAGGACAAGAAAACAAAGGATTGCAGGTGATATGATTAAGAACAAGAGAAGAGAAGAATGTAAATGCAGAAATGGGTAGAAGAAAGTGCAAAGAATTCAACAGCAGATTAAAGTGGGAAACCAACAGAGCTAAAGAAGCATGGACAAAGATTGTGTGGGTATATGAAAGTTGATAAAGTAAGGGAAAGGGAAATGGGTGCACTGTGCAGGAATGTGAAAGGACTGCCAGGAAGTAAGAAGGTAATATCCATGCAAATCATCAAAGATAATTCAAGAAAAATTATTGAATGAACTCAAAACACTCAATGACTGAATGAATGAAGAGATGGAAAGAATTCACAGAAGAACTATATGAAAAGACAGTAGGCCCAAAGCTTAGACACAGAAAGAAAATAGAAGATAAATTAGGATAGGTTTAATGGCTCAAGAAAGGGCATTGAATTAATTGAGGATTGGGGTTAAACAACATTCTCATAGAACTACTCAGAGCTTGGGAGGAAGGGTTTTTATGGAGTTTTGCAATGGTGTTCATGATCAAGGAATTTTACTGGTAGATGTTGTCCGAACGGTTAGTGTCCCTAGTCCGAAAAATGGAAAGGATGGAATATGTGATGACTAAAGAACAACAAATTTAATTTCAAAAACAGCTTAAGGGTCATCAACAAAAGGATAGAGAGCAGGGCAGATGATTTTTGTGCTCGGGAAGAGGAGAGACATGTGTTATGGCATAGCAGTAATGGGGTAACTAATAGAAACGGGCATAGATTACAGTCAGAATGTATTTGTCTGTTTGTAGGTTCTATCTATCTGAATAATAACCTGCATGATGTTGCGAGGCCAGGGATTCTACAAATAATCCTTCTAATTTCTCGTGTACGTAGCATGCCTAGACTCCAAGAAAACATTCAATACAGTGTATAGGGAAAAACCAATAAATATATGTTGCTGAAAATGTGAATAGATAGTAGAAATAGGAGAGTTATCCTTGAAAGTGTACGTATCTCAGACTGCTCAGGTGTGAGGGGTGGACGGAAGGCCTGGATGTGCAGTGTTAGGAAGAGGCAGGGTTGTATCACCTGTGTGCTGTTCAATGTGTATGTGGCGGAAATGTTAAAAGAGGCACTATGGGAAGAACTGGAGATTGGAATCAAGGTCAGTATGGAATTAAATGTAATCAGTTAGGTTTGCTGATGACCAAGCTTTTGTTTGCCGGTCAGCCAAGGGGTTGCAATCTCTGCTGAGTGCATTGGAAAGTCAGGTGTGATAGGTATGGGAAGAAAATAAATGTAAAATAACTCAGTTATTGAGAAAGCCAAATTAAATATTAAAAAAAGAATTCATAAACTCGAATGGGTTGAATAGCTGGAATTGAATAGCTAGTTGAATAGTATAGAAAGTGTTTCATCTAAAATGCTTAAGGTTGCAGGGTCATAGGGTGCTCCGCCATCAAAGCACCATGTCTTCCATTGTAACAATTTCATTGTCACTCACTGCCGCCATCGCTACACATTGTGAGTCATTATATATCTAATGCTATCACTTTTGATATATTTTTATAATATCTAACATTTATTTACTATTATTTAGTCCATTGTAAGTGATTCTGTACTTTAATGAACATTTTGAATCTTAAATAAACAGCATTACTTCGGATTTTTTCTTGTAGCCCACAAAGTTATTTGAAAAGGCATTTCAAAAGAATTATTTAGGTAGGCAAAGGTGACTGGTTGTATCAATGCATATTTCTATCCTTGTGGAAATCCTATTAAATCTCCAAATCAATAAGACATTCATTTTCTTAACAGAATCAGTAAATACATATCTAATCCTGAGGTAAAATTTACTAACGAGAAAGAAAATAAATAATTTAGCCCTCCTGCTATTTCTTTAATTTCCATGTTGGTAGGGTCATGTTTTTCTATCCTTCAGCATATATTAATGCGATGGCATTCAGATGTCTTTTGACAAATTCCAAGAAACTGCGGAAGATGCCGGAACAGTAACTTTTAAAGTAGTCATCGGCTAATATGCATTTCAATACAACAATTTCAGAGAGTAAAAATCATTTCCAAAATTTCAGAGCTTAAGAGGACACCTCGATAGCATAACTGGCTATAGCACTCGCATGGACATTGAGGGATCTGGGTTCGAATCCCCATCAAGGCAAATGATGTTTACACTCTGAAATGGTTGCGTTTAGATGTATTTTGTTATATGAGGAATATACTTCTTGTAGTATTGTCTCTCATGTGTTTACACTGTGCTGAGGATTATACACTAAGTCAGTACATCAGGTTAATGATCTGAACATTAAAGCTGAAAAATAAATTTTGCTACATTAACTGATTCATTTTGTACCCACAACAAAAAAAACTAAATTCAGTTGCTGAAGGTGTTCCTGAAAATTTCTAAATCAATGATAGTAGTGCGATCCTTTTTGAATGGTATATCGTATTTTACAAATAATAAAAAGAAAGCTCGTGTTGGCTTGGGGGAGGTCATTGATTAGGAGTGGATTTAATGGGAATGTGAAAAAAGCTAGGAAGTTAGTGAAGAGAAGGCACCAGATTGGTGTGAGGAATCACTGGTGGGAGAATGTTTCTGAAAGGCTGTCCCTGGAAGTTAAATGGTATCATTTACTGCTGGCTAGTTATTCACAAGGTTTTTGGTTTTCCTCTCTCTCCCTTAATATTAAGAACCAAAGTTGTTTTTACCTGTGGTGGGCCTTGCTCCCTGGATTGTGGGCAACTTGCTACAGAGTTCAGATTAAACCCATTCCGATCATGTATAATAAACTTGTCTCATGACCTTTGATATGATCATCTGTCTATTCATTAGGCCCTTTGCCTGAATGGAAAGATTACTTACCAATTACACTTCTGCCCAATCAGCTGAATCAAATCAGCCCCTTGCTGGAATAAAGGCCTCCCTGAAGGACACTGCATGCTGCCTAAAAACCATATTTACATTTATGTAAAATACCATCAGTTATGTGGTCTTCCCCATGGAAAATTGGCTGAAAATTTTCAATGTTAAATGGGAATCAAAAAGTAACCTCAATCAAGCCATGTGCCATATAAAACCAGAGAAACATTGATTTTGAGAACATATCTAATAGGTCATAAATTGGCATAAACAAAAGAAAATTATGTATTCTACTGTTTCAGGCTTCACTTCGTGGAAGTATTTAATCGCCATATTAACAAGTAAAGTACTAAAAGGAAAAGTACAGTCTTATTAGTATGAAAACGAGTAAGATTTGTATGGGCTAAAGGAATTGAATTACTTACTGTTAGAATATTTGGCCAATTGGGCAGATTAATGGGACGTGGCATCACCTGTCCATCACCTGTGCTCTTTCATCTTCTGAATGTGTGTGTGTGTATGAGCGCTCGTGTGTAAGATGCAAACAAAATCCATACTTTCCAAACCAATTGAGATCTATTCACGGGAGCTGAGATGAGAGGATTGACTGGTGCTGCTTCAAAGCTTGGATTAGGAGTCAGTGTAGGGCAAAATTAAGGATGGCAGATGTCTATTAATTCCTTGGAGTTTTCTTGCTTTCATTTTGCTTTGCAAATTACTTCGAGTTCCATCAATGAGCATATTATATTCTAGGCAGACGTTAGTACTCACAGAGAAGCAGCAGACAAAAACTGTTGAAAGAGGCAGGGAGAGAGACCTTCATTTCCGTCGTGGAACGAGTTCCCTTGATCCAAATGCCCTTAAGTAGCACTTGATAGCTTTGTAAGCTATTTTTCTCTAATGCCAAATATATATTTCAGGATGAGTTGGTGTTGCTGTGACATTATTTGAGTGAAGGTAGACACGAAAGCCCATCCCTGCATCCACCATCTTCTATGAAGAGCATGAGTCTGTGCATGCCTTGGCCTTGCTTCTTCAGAACCAAGCATTAATAGTCCCTCTCTTAGACTTGGCTGATTGCCACTCAGTGGCTGAACAGGTAAGTTTGCATATGGCAGTGAGTCACATTTGGAAGCATTGAGTAGCAATCCTTCTGTCGTTTTGGTTGCCACGTGATCACTGCTGTGGCAAATAGGAGAAAATGCATTTCAACACAAAAGTAAGTACCTGTTTTCTATGGCATCACAGTTTGTGTCTGTGGGAAGTATTTAGGTAGAATAATCTTGGTGATCTAATATATATATTTTTGATTAAGCACGGCATGAGTGTCCATTGTGGTGTTCTGGTGCATAATGGCCGTTAGTTGGGACGTAATCAATGCCTCTTTTTCAGTGTATCTTGGATGTTCCCTCTTTGCCATCCCTGAGAATTCATTGTAATAAGGCACTCTCATTGTTCACTGTAGGAGTTCTATAATTATATTTAAATGCCATATATACATTCATTCCAGCTATATTTACTCTCATTTCAATACCAATTTCAAGGCATTGCAACATATGTGGTAGCCGATATTTACATATACTCAGTATATGTACGTTTACATTTATTCAGTTTTTTCACTATTTGTGTAACTATGTGTCTAAGTAAAACAATTTTACATTGTAAAACAGATGCTGATGAATTTCAGTCTTGATGTCAAAGACTTTTTTTTGTACATATATGATTAAAAGAGATTGGTAGTTTTCTGTGAGATACTTTGTCGAAAGCTATCTTAAAATCTGAAAAAACCATGCCCACTGGAACATGGCTCTATCCCATAATGACCATATTGTGAACAAAAAGAGGAAGTTTATTTTTGTAGGATTTACCCCCTTGGAAACTGTGCTGGTTATTCAACAACTCGCAACTATCGAGGTGTCCCACTATGGAAATAGCAACTATAGTCGAGACTTTCAGACCAAACTTTCAACCTTGTGTTGGAGGTGTTTTCCCTTCGGTTCGCTGAAGAGGGCCACTTTGTGGCTGAAACACGCGTGTTCGACGCTTTTCCTAGTTGCTCTTTACCTGTGTCCTGATTCTCCCAGAAGTTGGGCCCTTTTGATTGTGAGAGTGTGTGTTTCTTGAGTGCTTGTGTATGTGATTGGTCTGTGCCAGTTACAAAGCGTGTGCTGGAGAATATCCTGGAATCTCTAACGGGGTCTACTCTACAGCCTCGTGAAGGATTTCAGTCAGGATATTATGCGTGTGCCTGTGTGTTGGTCCCTGACGCGGCTGTTGGTCCCGTAAAACACCACAGAGGATATTCTGGTTGAGAGGTTGTGGATGGTCCCTGACGTGATTCCCGTTAAACCAACACAACAATTGGTCAGACGAGAGATTGGCAACTAATTTTTACGGCCATTGGAATTTTCTTCTCCTTTCTTATTTAATGGGAACCTTGTGATCTACTAGCAATTTCTTAAATTTGATTACTTGATATGGTGCAATTTCTATTGCTAGTTCCCTATATATGAGCAGGTATTTGATTGGACCCAAAGGATTTACCAGGCTTAATATTTTTCAGCTTATGCTCTGTTCCAATATATGAGGTTTCCATTTTGGGCGTCAGTCAGAGAGAATGAACTTCAAAGCTATGGGAGACATGCAGTAAGACTTGGAAGACGATGTTTTGAGAGAAGGAATTGAATAAGTTGGCCTTATACAACCTGCTCTCTACTCTTTTGCCATTATCATTTGTGATTTAACTGATTGTTCAATAATTTCTCTGAATTTCTATGAGGTACGACGAAAGTGTTTTCAGGTTCTCTTTCAAATTATCTGCTAATATTTTCATTTTGTCCCCTTCAAAGAATTCTTCATTCATTTGTTTTGCACTTATTCCATCTTCTTTTCCACTGTTTAAAGCACCCTTGGAAGTCCTCGGCTTCCTTTAGGATGGTGATTGAATTTTTTACCGGAAACTGGTGGACAATCAAAGCTGAATGTGCAGGTGCATTGTCATGGTAAATGATCCATCCATCATGTTCCCTTGAAATATTGTGCACTGTCGATTCCTGAATTCCGTTCATCAGATATCATTTGGACAGTTTTTTGACGAATGGTATGGACAAGGGACCTTACACGATTAATGTTATCATCAACACAGTTGGTTGAAGGTCGTCCCGGCCTTGCATCATCGGTGGCATCCCGTG
>NW_027287320.1:0-78471 GCF_022747635.1 Hetaerina americana
AACCCTTTCATGATAGTTTCCCATTTTTCTTCGATAGTACTTAGCCTATACTATCCTCCATGATTTCCTCTACCGCCTGTTGTTACTCCTTCCTTTTCAAACCATTTACTGCTTCTACATTCCATTTTCTAACTTGCCGCCCCTGCCTTATGTTTTTGAAACGCGCGCTACATTTCATAACAACTAAATTGTAGTCACAGTCCACATCCGCCCCCGGGTAGCTGTGCGAATTAACACACTGTTCCTAAACCTGTGTCTAACCAGGATATAATCTAGCTGATACCTTTCTGAGTCACCTGGCATTTTCCATATATACCTGCGTCTTTTGTGGTGTCTAAACCAAGTGTTGGTGATGACTAACCCCTGTCTCCTGCAGAACTCAACTGTTTTCTCCCCGCGGTCATTCCTCGTGCCTAAACCGTAGTCCCCCACCTCATCACCATCTCTTCCTTCGCCTACCGTCGCATTCCAATCCCCCATCACTATCAAATGTTTCCCTGCAGGAACACACGCGATTATGTCCTCTAACTGATTGTATATCCTATCGACCTCTTCTGCCTTATGGTTGCTCGGTGGCATGTATACCTGAATAATAACCAAGTTCGTCGGTTCTGCTTTTATCTCTATTAGCAATAATATATCCGTTACCTTATCTATGTCGACTACGCTTCTTCCTACCTCTTCATTTAATATTATGGCAACCCCTCATGGCATCTTGTCCCTGCCGCTGTATATTATTTTATAATTATCACTCCAGTAATCCCCGCTATCCTTCCATCTCACGTCACATAGACCTAAAATATCAATTCTTCCATTTTCCATCTCTCTTAATATTCTCCAGTTTACCCATCATAATCATTGTCCTAACATTCCACGTTCCTCCTGGCATGGGCTTGTGGAAGTATCATTCCCTCTCGAACACAAATTCGAAGGTTTTGTGTCTTTATATTAATCCAGTGTATTTTGAGGGGCGGAGGAAGTATGGAGACGTGTTCTAGTGTGTGCTATATGTCTACATGGCGAGATTAAACAGTGTGCTGTTATCAAATTTTTGCCTTCGCCTCCTCATCGTCCGAGTAGTAGTAGTTTTGAGGGGAGGCGACCGACAGCTAAGGTCATTTGCGCCATAGGGGAAGGACAGGAAAGGATGAAGGGTGGAGAGAAACCCGGCGTCGGCATTAGCCTACTCTTTACGAAAGGCGCCAAGGGGTCCGCGGCTGAACGTCCCATCCGACGGACGGCGTACTCACTCAAAGTGCCCTCCACAAAGCACCTCAAGTAGGGATCGAGATACCTCTGAAAAATATTCAACACCGCCGGGATTTGAACCCGCGCCCTCAGGGTGGGAAGCCAGTACGTTAGCCCCCGCACCATCTCGATCCCCTCCTCATCGTCCGAGGTGTATTGATTACCCTTTGAGGTGTCTTTTGAGTTGAGAGGGAAAAAAACTAGAATTGCATGGCACAAGATCGAATAAGGGATCAAGGAGGATTTTGTTTCTTCTCTTTAAGTGAACCCATCGTGAACACAGATTTTACAATGTCCCAAATTTTCAATTATGAAGCCGACACGTACAACAGTATTCGTATTCTAAAAATATGGTTTGCGATATATGCTTTTGATATCAGTGATTCGCGTTTGGTCATTTTCAATCAAATCTTCAATGACGAGTTTGCAATGTTTATATTGCCTGTGGGTCAGTTATCGGAGGTCCGCTGCCGGTTTCATTGACCAATTATTGGCTTTTCCAGGCTCACAACCACGAAATTTTACCACCCATCCATTAACAGGAGCTCTACATACAGCATCATCATCGTAATGAACAGCCTTTTAAAACGACGGTTGAATCTCAGTAGGAGTCACTTCTATAAGTTGCGCTGTTTAAATTCGCCATGCTGACATAGAGCAGGAACACGTCCCCTCGTCTCACCTATGGCCAGCATTGTTTCCATAAAGGGCCCTTAACCGATGATAAACCTCAATAGGAATCACTTTTCCAGCAGTTGAAAGTTTTACCAGAGCAAGGTTTAAATCGTGTTGACATAGCGCTAGAACAAATCTCCAAACTTCTGCTTCTCAAAATACACTTGATTAACGTGACAACCTCAAACCTGTGCAAATGTGTTAGAGGGGGAATGTTACTTCCACATGCCGCCAGACCAGGAGTGCTCCTGGAAGTCATTGTGTTTGTAGTACTAGGACACGTCTCTATACTTCCGCTTCTCAGAATACACTGGGTGAATGAAACGATTTAAAACTTGCGCATGCGTGTAGTGGAATAATGTTACTTTCACATGCCGAGACTAGGAGTGCTTCTGAAAGTCATTTTGTTCGTCGTACTAGGACACGTCTCCAAACTTCCGCTTCTCAAAATACCTTGGATGAATAAAACGATATCAGAACTGCGCATGCGTGTTGGAGGGTAATGTTACTTCCATATGCCAAGACAAAAAGTGCTTCTGAAGGACATTTTCTTTGCATTACAAGAACATGTCTCCATACTTCCCCTCCTCAAAATACACTGGTTGAATATAAATTACAACGACCTCAAACCTGGGCTGGCGTGTTTGGGCGAATGATACTTTCTGGTGCCCAGATCAGGAGTTATTCTAACCGTCATGTTTTTGTAATACTACAACCAGTCTCCATACTTCTGCTTCTCAAAAAACACTGGATGAATACTGCATAGACCTCAAATCTGCGCATGCGTAATGTGTGGGAATGTTACTTCCACGATTGAAGACCAAGAGTGCATCTACAGGTCATTCATTTTCCAGAATTAGAACACGTCTCCATACTTCCGCTTCTCAAAACCATCTGTAAGTATGCAACGACCTCAACCCTGGGCATGCGTGTTGGAGAGGAATGTTACTTCCATATGCCAAGACTAAAAGTGATTCTGAAGGGCATTTTGCTTGTAGTACTAGAACACATCTCCAAACTTCCGCTTCTCAAAATACACCAAATGAACGCAACGCTCTCATACCTTCGCATGCCTCGGAATGTTACTTCCAAGAGCCTAGAGACCAGGATTGCTTATGGAGGTCATTTTATTTTTTTACACTAGAACATGTCTCCATACTTCATCCGCTTCTCGAAATACACTGTATGAATAGTTTAACGACCTCACTCCTTAGCATGCCTGTTGAGAGGTAATGCAGCTTCCACATGTCTACTGACCAGGAGTGCTTCTAGAGGTAATTTTGTTTGCATAGTCTACAAGCACGTGTGTGGATTTTGGTTTTCAGCCAAACCTCGTGCCTTCAATATTTATTTTTTTATATAATTCTTTACACAGACGATTAATTCAGAATTTAAATAAAATAGGAAACTGGGCATTGAGAGGATGTGTAAAATCCCAGATATTATGAATAAAAAAGGGATTGGACCGAGGAGCTGGAAGTGATTGAATAATCATATAAAGTGACCACTATTCTCATGCATAATGTGATAGCGTGACTTAGTGATAACCGTACCGATCATTCAAAATACCGCCAGGTTAGTATATGGTTGCGATTTTAGGACTTCATACAACTGTAAGTAGTTATTAATATTATGTAGGAACGAATGAAACAGTTTTGGTTTCATTTCATTAAGAATACGATGAAAATTTATTTAAACATTAATTAATAGGACTTGTATCATGTCAAATTTCAGGAACTCTAACATTTCTTCCTGTTGAATGTTAGTTAATGTGACACATTTAGAGATAACTGTCTACTGAGCTGTGTGTTCAGAAAATAACGGGAAATGTTTTTTTTTTTCGCGGATTTGGACAGTCTGATAGTCAAGATTTTGTTTTTATTATGTTGGTATGCAAGCCCCTTTAAGAATGATGACATTTTCACCCGTGTTCAATTGTTTAATATTTGTCTATGTGGCAGACGCTAAGGTAGGACGGACGGTGAGATATTTATTTTTATTAATATAACGATTGTACGGAAAGTTTTACACGAGCGGCACAGTAATGGGCAAAAGGCTGGTCGAATGAAAGGTTGTGGGAATTGGCGTGTGAAGGGATAGGAAGAGAAGAGAGTGAGGCAGAATTGCAGGAGTACCGGTGATTATTCATTCGAATGGGTAAGGGGGTAATGCATTTGCCTCTGTCAAAGGAAGTGCAATGTTTGCATGAAGAAAGATAAATTATGTTTTTTGATAGGCAATTAGTGTGGGAACGTGGTGAGAGGGAAATGAGAGAATGTAGGGAGTGGGGAGTAGACCTAATAAGAAGACAGGTTTAACATCGGGGATGGTTGCAAGTAGGGGAAATATCAGGAAATTTGTCACGGGGGGGGGTGCCGAAGGGTTGGTGGATCTAAGAAGGTTTTTGAGATTGGCGGGTCGTCTGTTTGCATGACATGGGCATTGGGGTAGTGAGGATGAGTTCGCGTCATTGTCATGTCAAATAGGAGATAGTTCTTCAAGAAAGGTTTTCAGTCTGTGTGATCCGGGGCAATAGGTGGCGCAAAGGTTGAGTCTTGCGTCAGATGTGAGCTTGTTATTGTGTGGTGTGTGTGGTCGGGTGGAGTGGTGCATTTTATTTTTTCAGCGTTTCTGGTTAACTGTATTTGAGGAGTGCAAGATGTAGATTGTCAAGGTATTTGTTGAGAGTGGCTGTTGTGTCGCCAACCACGCGACATTATTCTGGTGTCAGGTGTAGGATCGCAAAGAAATTTTGAGTCTCGAACCCGTAACCTAAAACCTAATCCCCCAAGTGGTTCATTAACATTCCAAGATAATTTTTCAATTCCTCATCAAAATACTGGAATCTTATCCACTGATAATTTTGTTTTTTCCATTTTGTGTATGTTAGTTGAACTTATTGCTCTGGCTAATCTAGTGTAACCTGCATTCATTTTCATATTTCTGTGTCGCGTGCTACTGTTTACCGTCATGGCTATGCCTAGTTATTCCCCGCTAAACCATTTCTCTCCCCATTTTGAGTCGACTTTACTAAGGGGTTCCACTACCCAAAATGATTTCGATCCTACTGTGCACTCCATTGAGCCTGCCACCGCAGCCTCTCCTACAGGGAATAATCCATTCACAAGCAACACATTGGGGAACCATGTCTATTTCATTCTGAACTTTAGCGGTGACGATGATGTGACGGTCGAAAAATTTTTAGAATGCTTAAAAATCACGAGGCACCTTAGCTCTTGGAATAAAACTTATGCTCTTTGCGTAACCCGTTTACACCTGCATGGGCCGGCGGCAGAATATGCTTTGGCCAATCCTCACATTCTAGAGTGTCTGAAAAGTTTTTCCAGAAACCCACGTAATAAGTTCTTAGCTCGCGTTTCCCTCCTCTCCCTAGAACGGATGTTTTCAAATTGCGTTCAACTACTGGCGTCAGCAAAAGTTAATACAGTGCAGAACTCAAGAAGCGCTCGCTTTTTGCCCCAAAATAACTCTGCCGGTAGTAAACCCGCCTCGTACGAAGCTCCTATGCGGCCGAATGCTACAGCTAACACCTCAAATACCGGATACGCTGCAAAATGCTTTTCCTGTGGGTGTGCGGGCCACATAGCTCGCGATTGTCGCTCTAAAACTCGAGCTTGTTTTAACTGCGGAGCAAGGAGACATATTTCCCGAGACTGTCCCCCGCTATGCATCGGAATATGTAAGGAAGTTGGCCACCTTCCAATTAATTGTCCAGAGCGCTCAAACCGAATGGCCACGGGAAACGGGATGACCCCGACCAGCGGGTTGGGGAAGACCTCATCCTATCCATCACTCCAGTGAAAGGAATGACGATTAGCGTGCAGATTATAGGAAAATTACGTCACTTCCTTGTAGACACAGGCGCGGCGGTCACGATACTTCACGAAAGAGTGTTCCTTTTAGATACATTAGGAATAGCCCCGTACGACCGCGCGTGAGTGAGAAGCGCCTCAGGTCATGTATTGATGACAAACGGTCAGAGTGGCGTACCTTTCTGTGTAGACAATCGTGTTTACCCTCATGATGCTTTGGTAATAAATCTAGGGGACACACTCAATGAAGGCATATTTGGCTTGGATTTTATGAAAAAGTATCGTAGTTAGATTTATTTGAGAACAAGACCATTAAATTTGAACCTGACCACATGATGTCTTTAGAATCTGTTTGCAGTAAAGGTGAGGAAGTAGATTTCATTTCGTGCGAGAATCCCCCATTAGGACCCTGCGAAGAGGCCGACACGGTGCAACACTGTTTCATAAACTGAATGACCTCGTGGAGAAAGGCGATGGGACGGGTTCAAGGAGTTCCCATTAGTCCGGCTACTTTTACGATGAGGAAAATGTGCTATAGAAAGTTGACCCTTCGGAGATTGAACCAATTTTTATAATATGTGCACCCAAAAATATGCGGAAATTCATTTTGACTCGTTGCCACGATAATTTCCTATCAGGAATCATCGCGGAATCGAGAAAATGGTGGAAATCGTCCAGCGACACTTCAACTGGAAAGGCTGTTATTCCGACACCCTCCAGTACGTTCAGCATTGCATCGAATGCCAAAAGAGCAAATTACGCGTGAATAATATTCCATTACAGCCACTGGTTGAAGCCGCCTACCCAATTGAGAAATTAGCTTTGGATATTGTTGGACCACTACCCCTATCCCTCCGAGTTAACCAATATCATTTAACTCGCCAAGATTATTTCACAAGATATCATGAAGCCCTTACGATTCCAGATCAATCGGCCAAAACAGTAGCAGGATTTTTTGTCGAGCACATAATTTGCCGTCACGGTGTGCTTAAATATTTACTGGCAGACAGAGGTGCAAACTTCACTTCGGAACTAATGAAAAACGTTTGCAGGGAACTGAAAATAAAATCTATCTTCACTTCTCTCCATATAACCCCGCCTCAAATGGTCGTCTAGGGCATGCACACCATTCCTTTGCTTCCGTGACTCCCCATTATGCAGCCCAAGACCACTCTGATTGGGACGAACAACTGGGCTTCGCATTGCTCACTTATCGAAACAGCAAGCACCAAGTGGTCAAGCACGGAAGTTAGTTTCCCGTTGGAGAGAACCCTCCAAAACAGTTAAATTTAGAAGCCCGGTTACCGCAGACATAGAGGACCTGAAAGACGGAAGACGTCTCCTAGCTCATATGCGTAACCTTTTACCCTCACCGCCAGATAATCCCTTACCCCTGTTTTTAGGTGACGGCATGGCACCACAAGACGCCGAGCAACCTCCAGCATACCCCTCTCCAAAAGAACCCGCTCGTGTCTCCTTATCACCATCCAACTTCGAAGGCCTTGAAGATTATATTGCAACTCCAAGTCCTCCTTCTAATCCCTCTTTCCCCTATAATCTCCGACCGTTACCTAGTAGAGAACTTTCCTCTAATCCTAAAATCCATTCTTAACCGGAAGAGGGATTGAGCCTGCCTGGAGCAATTGTACCCCAGAGGAGGAAATTAGTTGCCATTTTTGGAAGTGATGTGTCCGACTTGCAAGTGCGAGGACTCTCAGAGGCGGAGATGCAGTTTGGACACCGATGCAGAATGGTGTATCCAATTCACCCCCGAGTATGCGCCCATCCCTGGAAAGGATCTGCACTTGGTGCCATCCCTGACCCAACCTTTGATGACCATGACCGCCTCCACATGGGAAGAAGATGCCCGATGCACGGAAGACGATGGACGCAATGTTGCTGCCGCGACCACAACCACCTGGCGGCCTCGACACCTGGAAGGACATCGATTGGCTCCTAATGCGCCCACCCAATTCGGTGATGCGACAAGTTACCTGCAACAGTTACTCCCTTTCTATCCCAAGGTCCCTTGCCGCACTCCCTTAGCACCCAGGAAATTCCCCGAGAGCCAGGAAACCTCTCCACCACACCCACCGCAAGCACAATCGCAGGCAAAGAGCCGCAAACGCCGCCCGGAAACCGAAATTCAGAAGTGCCAATAACTGTGTCACTAGTATGCTAGTCCTTCAACTTTATGACCTTCTTCTACGGCTGCATTGAGGAGTTAACCTGGTTCCTGGAGGAGAAGACCGGCTGGACAAGCGGACTCTACATGCTCCTCGCTCTATTATTCCAGACGGTATGTATAGTGCTCACGTGAATATTAGTGCAAGCTTTGAGGAAAGAGGAAAACAAAGATGGAGTGCTCCTTCATTTTAACCTTAGTCATATGTACTTATATTTTAATGTTTGCTGTAATTCTATGACTTTTTTTTACGAACACTCAGGCTAAGAAAATGCCGACGTTACTGCATTAATGTAGTGCTACGAATTTCACAAGTGAACAATGTGAAGATGAATGTTTATTTTAGTTATTATTTTTGTATGATTTTCATTCATTACTTTTGCCAATGTAATGTCATCCCCCCAAATGCGCGATGCTATATAAGGCGAGACGCTCCTGGAGCAGGACCCCCCCAGTTCGTCAGCCCACTTGCCAAGGTGCGCTGGGAGTAAAACTCCTCCTCAATCCACTCAAGAGCCTAACCGACCACCTATATACCAAACCCAAAGTCCTACAATCAAGCGCTCTTCTCCTGCCGATTAGCCCTACCAAACGGTCCCCACCAAACGAAAGCCCAGAAACCAATCTGCCCAGCAATTCTCTCGAATTTCCACATGTAACCGCTTCACCTGCCTCTCCCTTTCCCCCTAGGATGACCAAAATGAGGAAACCCCATGTGAAGATGCAGACACTGAAGCTCAGCCCACTCCACCTCCTAAACCCCGTATCCCTCCCATTTTTCTCTGCGACATAACCAACTGGCAAATTAAATGCAATGAAATCCGGCAAGCCTGCACAATTCCTCCTGTGGCAAATCTCATTCGCAATGAGATTCGAGTTCAATACCAAACCATCTCCGACTTCAAAGCTGTCACTAAAAAACTCACCTCCATTAACTACGCATACTATACAGGTACGTACCAACTTCAATCAAACAAAAATCCTCATTTTGTCCTTCGGGAAATACCCACAAATATCCCAAAAGAAGACATTGAAGAAGCTCTGGCGGACATTGGCTTCTCTGCGGAGAATACCTCTCAACTGCATTCCACCCGACCAAACTGTTTTCAGAGAGCAGAAAGGGCGCCAACCCTAATGCCGAGCTCCCACGAATCGTCCCCATCCCTCTCCTACCCTACCAAGTCCGACTCCAGGTCTCCTCCTGCTCTAAAGAATTTCTAGAGCTAAATTTGGTTCTCCACCTTAAGACTTCGGTGGAACCATACAGACCTCCACCTGAACCTCCACAGTGCCTAAGTTGCCAATGCAATGGGCACACCTACAAGACGTGCGGCCTCCCACCTCAATGCACCGAATGTGCTGGCATTCACCATTATAGAGAATGCCAGAAACACAAAACCTCCCCAGCCAAATGCGTAAACTGTGGTGGTCCACACACAGCCAATTACAGAGGTTGCATTGATCACTGTGAACTTCTCTTCAAACTGTGCAACACTAGAGAAGCCCTACAACTACTTGGAGAAAAAACTTGGCATGAGAAAATAAGTTCACTCTCACATAAGGACACTTCGGTATGGACCCTAGCCCGCTGTCTACGAAGGAAAAAGGTACCCACCCCGCCAATACCACATAATGGGAGAGCACCATACGATGACAGCGACAAAGCAAATACCTCTGCCGACTCCTTCGAATGCATTTTTAAAAACGATAATACATCCTGGTTGGATTCAGAAGCATTGAACAGCGTCTCTGGCCTCTCACTTTGCCCATTCCACATATTCCTGGAAATTACTCCTCAAGAACTTTACTCCATTATGTCCCACTCCAAAACAAAGTCATCACCGGGACCCGATCAAATCTCCTACCTTCACCTGAAAAACCTTCCTAAATCTTTTATCAAACACCTACTCTCTATCCTCAATGCCTGTCTTTCCCAATCGTACTTCCCAAAGACATGGAAAACGGCTAAGATAATACTCCTTCCAAAACCCGATAAAAATCCTTCTTATATCTTGAACTATAGACCCAGTGGCCTGCTCCCCTGCATGGGCAAACTTCTTGAAAAATGCATCTTAAACAGGCTACAAGAAAAAATCTCGGCCCTAGACTTGATCAGACGTGTAACGAACTAACAAATAATGTGTTGTGTTGGTATCGATATGTGGACGATGTGTTTTGTGTGTGGAGAGGCTCCAAAAGGCAAATTCAGCTATTTCTTACACATTTAAATTCTTTGAACGAAAACCTAAAATTCACCTGTGAAGTAGAAGAAAATAATACAATGAATTTTCTTGATTTAAAAATTTCAAAATTAAACAACCGGCTTGATTTCTCTATCTTTCGGAAAAACTCATACACAGATCAAGTTATCCATTTCAAGTCAAGACATTGCTTCCCGCAAAAACTCTCCGCCTTCCATTCAATGATACACCGGTTGGTGAACGTCCCAATGTCGCAAAACAACGTCAAAAAAGAACTTAACACGATTAAATTGATTGCAAGAAACAACGGCTACGATGAGGAGCTAGTAGAGAAACTATACCGCAAAAAACTTAATAAAATGGCATTGAAAGATATTTACAGTACTGAACCGCCACAGGACCCCGCAGCCAAGTGGCGCAGAATCCTTTATTTAGACAATTTTTCACAAAAAGTATGTCAGAAACTTCCAAAATGTAGAATTAAGATAGCCTATTATAACAAATCAAGCCTCAGGGGCCTGCTCTCCCACGCAAAGGACAGAATCCCATATAAGGAAAAGAGTGGAGTATATAAGCTAAAGTGCGATTGCGGGGCAATATACATCGGACAGACAGGGAGGAAATTCCAAGAACGAGTGAAGGAGCATCAAGCATGTGCAAGAAATAAAAAGATGAACTCTCAATTCGCAAAGCATTTGATTGATAATAACCATAAAAGTGATTTTGATTTGGAAATTTTACATGTTGAAAGCAAAGGCTATTGATTAGACGCCTTAGAACATTTAGAAATTTTAAATAGTGTTTGTTTAAATGAAAATATTGTTAACGAATTTCTGTATGCCTCCCACTCTCCCCTCCTTAAAGTCCCAATCCTCACGGTGGCCGATGACACCACCCCCTCCCCTTCATCTAACCCTCTCTAATCCGCTGACTCACGAGAGCTCTACAATGTAGACTTCTCCCTCCCGCTCCACATTCCACCAACATCGCGGAGGGGACGCCAAACTGCCCTCCCCTCCGGCACGCAAACCAATCCTGAATTTACCCCTCCCAAACCTTCCTGATTATCTCCACCCCACCCCCGCCCTGGCTGTATATATAAGAAGGGCTGCAAATGTAGAGAGCTCACCTGATGATGAAGTTTTACTTCGAAACCCGGCTCGTGTGAATAAATCGTTTTCGTGTGGAACTACAAAGTTAGCCCTTTCATTTATTTATATGAAGGCTACCGAGCCTGGGGTTCAATAGCCGCCACCAAATTGAAGAAAATGACACGCTTCTAAAATAATACTCTACGAACCCTTGCCAACGATGCCTGGTTTGTAAGAAACTCAGATATTCACACGGACCTAAATATACCGGACCTTCCAACATATCTAAGCGACCTAGCCACGTCATTTCAACAAGCAATAGGAAATACTGGTAACCCATTATTAGAACCTTTATGGGATTACCCTGATAATCCCCATTTCAGATACAATTGTGCTAAAGCAAGCATAAATGGGCAGTCATAATCTCCAAATATAATACTGTCACAAACTGCAATAAAATATACTCACTAGCTTAACTTCGCCCATAAACCACTTATATCCCACGCCCATTGATCATCATAGCTGGATATTGGTATAAGATGCACCTAACGGCGCAGTCCATAAGCATCGATTGGTCGGTCGGTAGCAGGACCCCCATTCTTCTTTTGCATCAACAACGCACCAATGAAAAAATGTGGAAAAAGTGAAAGTAATTGTGTTTACAATTTAATCAGCATAATCAAAATATTCAGAGAGAAAACGATTGAGAATGTATGGCAATTTGCAATTGGCACATTCTAATTAAATTATTTTAATTTAGAATGTTTTGTGTATTAAAAGCGAGAGAAACAGCAACTCTTCTTCATAATTTTCGAAATTTGAATTACAAACAAAGCGGCAAATGAAAGTTGCTCAGGATCAGTCACACGCAAATGAAGTCATCGACGATTTAGAATTATTAATTCCTGTTGAAAAACAGGATGACGAAACAACATGGGGATTAAAATAAAATGACGTAGAAACTTAAGGCATGATTTACGAATTCTTTCAACCATATTTTTAAAACACACGAAAATCTCCTCCCGTTCATAAAAACACATGTCTGTTCTTAGCGGCTGTGACATGCTTGGAAATGGCATCCCACTTCTTTTCCAAACTTTTTGCTTGTTCCATCCCTTTTGGCACAACAAACTGCACACATCCTACAAAGCTCTTCCTTCTTCTCTGTAGGTGGAATGTACTTGGGAAATTGTAACTTACATAGAGGATCAAGGATTTGGTTCTACTGAAGGCCTTCTACCCTCACATGTTATATCATATGCAATGTACCCTTCAATTACATCTTCCATTAGTTTGATTCTAAATTCTGAACTTACCCTTTGGTCCACCACCCTTTCTCTGCAACAGAAATCCATTCCATGTGCCCTGGTCCAACAAGTGAAAAATGTTTTAAATATTTATTGCCCCCCTTTTTTCATAATGGGGAAATTTGTCAGGTGCTGATCTTCCCTTTCTACTCCACCTATTGTATTATTGTACACAACAGCAACTTTTGGCTTTTATAGCACCATATCCTTTTCATTTATATTCCACAAATTCCGTATTATGTACTGTAAAGGTACAGAGACTTGACGGCCTTCTCATCTTCCCAATTCATAGCAATCACTTTGCCTTGCTGGAGGGCAGTCAATTCCTCCTTTTTCAACTTCTTTAGTCTATACGTCATCTAGTACTTCCTTCCTTTTAATTCTCAATGTCCCATGTCTTCATAGCCGGTTCCTTTCATAGCCAATAAATCAGCCAGCTCTGAGGAGGTGTAATAGTTGTCTGCAGTCAAGCAATAATCTTTGACCTAGCAGAGGTTTCATTACTGCTAGCACAATCTAAGGATGTATTAGGAAGATTGGTATATTCCACGTTCAATACTGACCATTTCCTGTGTACCATAAACACAGTAATCAATGCTGGAAGGTCGGTTTATGGGTGATGGTAGAGTTCACCCAGTACTTAGCTCTATACAGTCTGTGAAATTCACACATCAGGGTATTAAGGGGAGCCAGTTACTTTCACTGTGGCAGATAAGGTTTACCAGGAAGATTGGTACCAGAAAAAATCACATAGCTTGAGTGGAGCATCAGGTGCCCTGAGTGCCTTGCCTGGGGTTTGAACTCAGGACCCTCCGGTCAATAGTCCAATGCTCTACCCTCCTGGACTATCATGACCCACCTTTTTCCTATAGAAATAATATTAAATGACCATATATATCCAGACATAGGCTTAGCAAATCTAAACGTTTCCTCCCCAAATCTGGCTCCTTTCAGGGAAACATACTGCATCAGTGAGAGCTCATCCTTGTAAAGAATAACATTTTTATCAGTAGAAATCTTCTTCTCAGGTGTCAACAAACTTGAGAACTTTTTGTTGAGAAATACAAGCAGAGGGCTAATTTCCTTTAGCTTGACACAAGGATATCTATCCCTCATAAAGGTACCATTGTCTGCAAAATGCAGATAGTGTTTGACGAGCACATATGTATGCTATGGCATAACCATGGAAGAGAATGGAGTGAGAATGTTCTGCCTCTTTGACAAATATCATTCTTCGGTTGGTTTGGTTGGTTTGCTCATAGTTTTATGAAGAATGATCAATGCAAAACAACATACTAATTTCATTAGTACTAATTTCTAATTTCATTAATAGTATTTATACACTACCAATCTATAAAACTTGATTTTTTTTTAAACAAAAGAATCAGTACAGTGGTCAGCATATAACTTGATTTCCACAGTTATTAGTTCAATTGAGTAATCATCAATTATTGGCCGAAAGCATTGAAGAATTCCAGCAGTTTCATCAATCTCTAATTGAACAGGAGGGGAACCAGTCAAAGGAAATCTTGGAAGTAGTGATTAGTGATGTTGCTGGGAATCCATCGGACACCACAACACTCACGCATCAAGCAATTGGGCAATCAAACCTTCTTCATAAATCAGGGAAAATAAGTCCGTTTCTGGTTGTTTTATTCTGAGGTAATGAAGATTAATATTTAATATGTTTGTTTTAATTTGAGTTTATAAATTGTCCAAAATTAAATGACAATGAATGCATAAATGAATTAATAACTGTTTAAATGAGTCTGCCATTAAATTCGTTTGATATTTTATAATTTTTGAAAACAAACTTTATAATTCAAGGAGACTTCTCATCATCTTAAACTGTTCCAATATTTCATAGAAATCTGTTTTGATTTATTCTGAATTTTTTATGAAAATAAAGCCTATAAAAATAAATAAAATATACTCAATGAATCTGTATGGAATCAGTCATTATTAATTAGCTTTTAAATCGCATGCATTTAAAACAATTGACTTTTATATGTCATGCTTATATTCTAAAATAAATGGCATTTCTAAGCCAATAGATGCCAATCAAATATAATGAAGATGAAGAAATGAATTCATTTTACAAACACTGTAATTAAAAAGGAGTGCTTCATAATATGGGATTAGTGGCACCCAATTGGGTAATTGCAAAATGGCTGTGGAAATAACTTAAGAAGCCCTATCATCTACCAAGCGTGTATTAAATGCAGTTTATTTTATGTTTAATTTTTCAATATTGAATCTTTCAATAAATTGTATTTTAAAAATCCACTTTGAATAATTTGGTCTCAATGTATTGGTTGATCATGGAATACATTATTAAGTATTATTTTCAATTTATATTGACACTGTTTACAGCTGTAGGTTGGCACTTGATTCCTGTTCAATTCCATCCAAAACATAGACCATAATTACTTCAAAAAGGAGCATTAACATATATACGAGGGTCATCCGGAAAGTAGTACCCGTTCGTGAAATAAAGACACAAAAGTAAATATTAACAAACATAAAAAATTTTATTTGAAAGAGGATACTTTAAACTACTTCTCAACATAATCTCCAAGCAAATTAAGGCATTTGTCATAACGTGTGACAAGTTTCTGTATTCCTGCTGCATAGTCCTTCGCCGCCAGCTCATTGAGATACGCGAGGGACCCATCTTGCACAAATTTTTGCATAATGCAGATGGTGTTTAACAATTTCATGAACAATTGTTCGAGAAACATTGGGAAAATGCTCACAGATGTCATCAATTGTGACGCGCCGATCGTTCCTCACGAATTCGTCAACTGAGCTCACCAGTTGGTCTGTAATGACAGACGGTCTCCCCGAACGCTCATCGTCGTGTGTGTTCCCCCTCCCCATGTTGAAGTTGCGACACCACCGCCGAACAGACGACTCGTCCATTACATTGTCTCCATACACCTCCTTTAATTGGCGATGAATATCACATGGGCGAACGTTTCTTGCATTGAGGAATTTAATCACTGCCCTCACTTCACAACTGGCGGCGTTCTCAATTTTTTTAAACATTGTAAACAATCACAGAAACAACACAGGCAATGCTAGCCTCACGCAACTTGGCTCAGAGAAGGCAGACAAGCCACTGAAGCTATCTGACCTCGTCCAGCGGCTACTCGCGTCGTCAGCACTTCATGCGGCACGAACGGGTACTATTTTCCGGACGAACCTCGTATATTTCCAGCGTGTATTAAATACAGTTTATTTTATGTTTAATTTTTCAATATTGAATCTTTCAATAAATTGTATTTTAAAAATCCACTTTGAATAATTTGGTCTCAATGTATTGGTTGATCATGGAATACAAAATTAAGTATTATTTTCAATTTATATTGACACTGTTTACAGCTGTAGGTTGGCACTTGATTCCTGTTCAATTCCATCCAAAACATAGACCATAATTACTTCAAAAAGGAGCATTAACATATATATTTTCTACGCTTAGATGGATACTCCAGTCAATTCAAGCAGAGTTTATGATCAGAACAAATTAAAAGACAACTATCTCAGCAGCTGGTAATCTTGTCGTGAATGTAATTTGATGTTCTCCAGAAATTAAAAGGTATATGTTTCATAAAAGATCTCACCAGTCCATTCTTTCCATGTGTGGCGTAAATAGGAAGATTTAATATTTTAAACAACAGAGCTCATTTTACTTGAACGAAATTCTAGATGGTAACTTTGCAAAACTTTATATCTATTGTCGCAAGTATGCGACATGGTACTCCTTCCCTGGCTCCTGCGAATGTCCCACGTGACCAAAGACAATGTTTCAAAAGTATTCCTCCCCTGACTCCTAAATTGGGTATAAAAGCCCTGGTCGCCGGGCAAAAAGCAGTCAGTTGGTTATCTGGCGGTGACCGGTAGGGCACGATGATTCAGCTATGTTGCGCTTGTCGCGACAGTGTGTCCTATTCCTGACTAAACTTCGGACGAGGGCTCTGCCTAGGTTACGTTCGTTTAACCTCGTCCACCCTGCAATACTCCCTTCCTTTCCGACGGACGAGGGCTCTGCCTAGGTTATGTGTTTCGTGACCGCGTCCACCCAGCATTTATCCTGTCCCTGGGAATTTTCTGCCATTTTAATTCTGTCCGCACTTGCGTTGGTTTACCGAGGGTCTAGCCATCCATAATTTGCTTATTATTATGTAAATGTTGCATTATGACTGATGTTGGGTAATATACGGCTGCTTTGGTAATACTCGGTGTAGTTACTCTGACCTTCCCCGATACCCTTTGTGTCGCACCATAGAAACCCCCCTCGCGACATATTGGTGTCAGGTGAGGGGTTGCACGGATGGACTAGTGATTTATTCAGTGTACGTGACAGTGTCTCATAGATTATCATGTCCCCGTGTACGTCTTTAAATTGGAAGTTCCGTATTATCTCGGACAGGTGGGATATGCTAATCTGTGCAAAGCTAACGAATTATTATTTTAAGACACGTGCTATTACCTCATCGCGATTCTCTGCGCACAATTAAACTGAGGATCACTTTATCAGGAACCATCAATTAGCCCGAGAAGGGCCCACCATGGGTATCGGATACACTCGGAGTATGAAAAAATAAATTAATTAAGCTTTAGTTTGTCAGTCAGACAAGGGGTTGTAAGGATTGCTGGGTGAATTGGAGATTCAGTGGGACAGATATGGGATGAGAAACAAAATTAATAAAACCAAGTTTATGCAATTTTCTAGAAAGAATAAAGCTAAGCTAAACATTAAAATGGGAGGGCAAAAACTTATGCAGGTAGAACAGTTGGCGTATCTCTGAATCATTTTGGACCAACACGGTCAAAGTAGTAGGGACGTATGGAGAAGAATTACGCTAGGCGCAGAGGCTTTCATAAGGAGGAGAGAGTTGATGACAGGGACGTTGAGTAAGGATATTAAAAAAAGACTCGGGAAACTTTTGATATGGTGCAGAGTTATATACGGAAATGTGGTCATTGAAGCAGGAGGATAGTCGTGGACTGGAGGCTTTTGACATGTGGGTGTGGAGAAAATGGAGAAGGTGAAATGGACCGAGAAGAAAACCAATGAGAAAGTACTTGGTATGGTGGGTGAAGAGAGGGGTTGGTTGGGAGAAATGCTATTGAGGCAGTAAAAATGGATGAAGGGCATATTGACCGACAGGGGACTGTTCAAGTTGGTAATAGAGGGGAGAATGTGAGGCAAGCAAGAAAAGGGAAGGAACAGGATAGGGATGTTTCATTTAAGGATTCAAGTTCCTTCTAGATTATTATTACTATGAGTTTATTTCATTATTTCCTTGAAAATTGTATCTTAGCACAACAATCTGATTTACCTAATTTCTCTTAAATTTTTAGTAGTTCTAGGGTTAATTTGTCCATAAAGACATTGCCTCATTTTGTTTCTAATAATAATTTCAATGCCCATATTTTCATGAAGAATTTCTAGTCTTTGAGCTACTTTCAGTATCATCATGATTACTGATTTGCCCTGTAAAATTAAACCTACATATGTTTTATATGCTTATTATGCTTTTTGTGTGCAAAAATGTCAAAATCTAGAAGATGCAAAGGTACGACTCAGAGCCACTCAAAGACAGGCTAAGCAGGCAGGTTTCATATTAATCATTTAGGTTTAAATACTAACAAAACTCAGCATATTGTATGCAGTTATAGTATATAAAAATGTACTGATGTTGAAAATTCTAAAATACTAGGAATTAATATAATTAGAAAACTAACCAGGGAGACTCACATCAGTCAGATCTGTAATGAACTGATTAAAGCTCAACTTTCTCATTTCAAATGAGTATCGTTTAACACTTGACCACGTCTTCTTTCCATGTCATTTGAATTACAGTGATGAATTATGGGGTCATTTCCCTAAACATATCATACGAATCTTGCTACTACACAAGAGAGATTTTTGCTCCCTTGCTAATACACCGCAACGTGATTTCTGCAGACCATTTTTAATTAGCTGTGGGGTCATGATTGTACACCATGTGGGGTAGAGCAAATCTAAATAATACTATTTTCTGTGGAATTTCATCAACTTACAGCGCATTTCATATTGTGGACATTCAAATGTAAAACTATCTGTTTTTTTACACTGTTTTTGTAACACTCATTGTTTATTGAGAGATGAGTAAGGTGGAAATGAAATCCTTTGAGTTTGGTGAATTCATCAAAATAAATCCAAGAATGCTACATTAAAACTGCTAATTCTTCAAGGAAATTTGGCAGAATTTATGATGGGTGTCATTTTATTATTTTTGCACATTTTGGTTTACTAAATTCTCCATTATCAAAGGACAATAGATGCATGATCGTTAATCATACTTAATGAGAATTTAACAGTTTAAATGAACAAGCCATTATATTGGTGATGTTAAACATTTTTTAATTATTGTACACAAACACTCAAATTCAAGGAGACTTCTTATTGTCTTACATTGCTCCAATATTTAATTAAATTTTGTTTCCATTGATTCTGAATTTGCATAAAAATAAAGCCCGTCTAAATGCATAGTGTACTCAATTAAACTGCATATAATCAACCATTATCGGTTTGCTGTGAAAGTGAGTACATTAAATGCATTTGAAATATAAAGGTCACACTTGTATCCTTAAATAATGGCATTTTCAAGAATAGAAGCAATGCCAATCAAACAGAATGTAGAAGAAGAAATGAATTCACGTCACAATCACCATAATTAAAAAGGAGTATTTCACAACAGCAAGGGATTTGTGGCGTTAATAGGTGTATTTGCGAATTGATTCAGCATATTAAATAAAATGGTCCCTCACTACAGTACACAATAAAAATCTAATTTTGCGTTAACTACTTAAATATCGAATCTTCCTATTTATAACCATTGTATTTTAACAATCCATTTTGAATGATTTTGACTCAATGTATCGTTTGATCATTGCGCATGTGAAATAATACTATTTTCTAAACATTATTGACGATGTTTATAGCTGTCGTTTGACACTTGACTCCCGTTCAATTCTACCAAAAACATAGATCTTAACTACTTCAGAAAGGAACATTTACAAATATATTTTCTACAGAGAATGATACTGCAGTCAATTCAAGCAGAGCCCAAAGCAATTAAAACATGACTATCTCAGCAGCAAGTATTATTGTTGTGTATGTAATTAGGTGTTCTCCAAATTTAAAAGGCATATATCTCACAAATGATCTCACCCGTCCATTCTTACCAAAATACATTCGCTAAGATTAGCAACCTGAAACAGCATATCCTTGTTTAAGCAAATGAGAAGCCATACCGTTAAGAATTTGCTCCATGACATTCAGTTGGAAAGGAAAGCCTATGGTCTGTGAGTGTGTAAAGAATGCTGTTTCTGAAGTACGCAATAATGTTTGTTTTGATTCGTTGATTTGGTGACACTGTTGCCGTGGCAACGGTAACAAACAAGTGAAGAATGAAATGTTTCGAATTAGATTGAGAATAAGATCTAATTTTAAAGAGAAATAAAGTATGCTCTAGGGATACTATATTTTCGTTTATTCAAGTCTTCCTCAATTCTGTAGAAGAACATCTTTTATTGCTGACAATCAGCATAACAAAAACGTGGGCTATTGGTTTCGTTACGTGGACGATATACTATGCCTATGGACCGGAACCAACCGACAGTTAGACTCCTTCCTTAATTTCCTAAACACTCTTCATCGGAATATCTCCTTCTCCATGGAAAAAGACGTCAACGGCACCATCAACTTCCTCGACTTGACAATCACAATTAGGGGTAATAGACACGAATTTGCAATTTATAGGAAACCCACATATACAGACCATATAATTTCTAATGATTCCGCACACCACTTTTCTCACAAACACGCAGCCCTCCACTCCATGATCCACCGCCTCCTACACATCCCCCTTTCCCCCAAAAACTTCAAGATTGAACTCGTGAATATCACTAATATAGCTACCAACAATGGTTTCAACCCCAAACTAGTTGACACATTACTACGGAAAAAACAAAAAGCAATGGCCATAAAAAGCATTTTCGTATCTCAGCCCGCAGTATCTAAAGATTTTAAGTGGTGCTCGATCCCGTTTCTGGGAGATCTTTCATATAGGATTTCCAACTGCCTACCCACCTCACTCAAAGCAGCCTTCTACTCACCCATAACCCTCTCCAAACTTCTAGCCAATGGAAAAGACACCCAGGATAGCCTTCTCAAATCAGGCATTTATAAACTGAAATGCGAGGATTGCAACAGCGTTTATGTCGGTCAGACCGGCAGGAATATCAAATTACGAGTCAAGGAACACGCTAGGTGTCACAAAAATCAGAATAACAACTCTCTCTTCGCCAAGCATTTACTAGAATTCAACCACAGCAGTGACTTTGTCCCAGAGATATTACACACACTCCCAAAAGGATTAAAAATGGACGCTCTCGAGCAATTAGAGATTAGAAGGCACTTGGTGAACCCCAACACGACACTTTGTAATGAGCAATTATTCCCATACCCCTCCCCACTCCTCTCCTAGAAATTAGCCTGGAAATGGTCAAAACAATCCATCAACGCACCTGCGAGCCCCCACCCCCCTCAAATCCTTCCAACCCTCCCCGCCCCCACTCTGTCCTGAGGGTATATATGCTTGCTCTGTCTGTTTTGCAAATTTGTACCTGATGATGCCGCAAGTCGGTGAAACGCGTCGTGCCGTATAATAAAATCTGTGGAAAAGTACGAGTCTTTCTTTCTATTTCAATAATGGATATCAATTACTTCCACGAAGTGAAGCCTGAAACAATAGAATATATTTGCAAAGCTAGTATGGTATTACAGGGGAAACTTTTCTTAAAACTTTCGGTGAAATACAGAAGTGCATCTCTGAATATTCTCTTCAATAGCAGTTGCCTCAAAAACGGAGTGTTCCCAGCGTACGTCCAGGTTCGTGCCACTTCGTCGTCCACAACGGCCATCAGAGCGATACGCAAGGCGAAAATCCAGTGGTTAAGGGAGGAACTGAAACTGTGGTATGCAAGAAGGGATTCCTTTGCACATTATTTGTTCTGTCTGCACGTAGAACTTTGCTCTAAGTTACATTTTGCGGAATGGATTACATTTGTGGATGGTGTAAAAGAACTAGTGAGTAAAATCTCTTCTCGCAAATATGTAACCCAGGGGAAAAAACTGAGTAACCTTATTAATAGTCCACCTCAAAATTACCAGTGCACTACTAAAGAAAACAGTCCCCGCACAGTATCGAAATTTGTTCCGGCCGCAAGAGTTGTCAACCTTAGTCATCATACGTTCACTGAGGAGGAGAGTAATATCTTAAAGAAAGGGTTGAAGTTTGCTCCCTCTAAGAAAGTTTCCGAAGCCGACATTAAAAATCTAGCCGCAGATTGCGAGGTTGCCCTTCGGAACCAATCTCTGGCTACCAAACACCAAGTTGCTGAAATCATCATGTCCTCATTGAAGGAAGCAGTGCCAACAACAACCCGCTTTTCCAGCCTTCAGCAACATACGTCCACCCTCCGACGCCTGAAGAAGACTATTGGCAAGGAAGACCTCATCATCCAGAAAGCTGACAAGGGATCTAGTGTCGTAGTGTTGGATAAACGAGTGTATGTGGAAAAGTGCCTTGAGTTCATCAACAACAATCCTATTACTCCGTTATCCAAAGACCCAACCGCGAGTTTCCAAAGTGAAGTGAAACGTGCCGTGTTCAAGTGTAAGTTTTTAAATGCTAGGGAAAAATTTAGTTTAATCCAAATGAACCCCTCCGCCCCCAGGTTGTACGGACTCCCCAAATTACACAAAAAAGCCATACCTATTCGGCCTGTCATCTCAGCTGTGTCCGCCCCTTCACACCTTCTGGCACGAAAATTAGACGTTTTGCTCCGAGATCTCACAGGTTTTAAACCTAAATATGGAGTTAAAAACTCTATAGAGCTAGCCAGAAAATTGAAAGATATTGATGTCCCGGAAAAAGCGAGGCTAGTCTCCTTCGACATTAGCAATTTATTTACTTGCGTACCAATATCGGAAACTTTGCTTAGGGTGGAAGAACTACTCAAGGATTCCACCATTGCCCAAAATATCTCAGACGAATTGGTCCCCCTCATCAAAATGACAGTTAACCAGAATTATTTTAGTTTCAACCACACCCTTTACAGCCAAACGGATGGGTTAGCTATGGGTTCCCCACTGTCCCCCTTCCTAGCCGAAGTCTTCCTCAATTCTGTAGAAGAACATCTTTTTAATGCTGACAATCAGCATAACAAAAACGTGGGCTATTGGTTTCGTTACGTGGACGATATACTATGCCTATGGACCGGAACCAACCGACAGTTAGACTCCTTCCTTAATTTCCTAAACACTCTTCATCGGAATATCTCCTTCTCCATGGAAAAAGACGTCAACGGCACCATCAACTTCCTCGACTTGACAATCACAATTAGGGGTAATAGACACGAATTTGCAATTTATAGGAAACCCACATATACAGACCATATAATTTCTAATGATTCCGCACACCACTTTTCTCACAAACACGCAGCCCTCCACTCCATGATCCACCGCCTCCTACACATCCCCCTTTCCCCCAAAAACTTCAAAATTGAACTCGTGAATATCACTAATATAGCTACCAACAATGGTTTCAACCCCAAACTAGTTGACACATTACTACGGAAAAAACAAAAAGCAATGGCCATAAAAAGCATTTTCGTATCTCAGCCCGCAGTATCTAAAGATTTTAAGTGGTGCTCGATCCCGTTTCTGGGAGATCTTTCATATAGGATTTCCAACTGCCTACCCACCTCACTCAAAGCAGCCTTCTACTCATCCATAACCCTCCCCAAACTTCTAGCCAATGGAAAAGACACCCAGGATAGCCTTCTCAAATCAGGCATTTATAAACTGAAATGCGAGGATTGCAACAGCGTCTATGTCGGTCAGACCGGCAGGAATATCAAGTTACGAGTCAAGGAACACGCTAGGTGTCACAAAAATCAGAATAACAACTCTCTCTTCGCCAAGCATTTACTAGAATTCAACCACAGCAGTGACTTTGTCCCAGAGATATTACACACACTCCCAAAAGGATTAAAAATGGACGCTCTCGAGCAATTAGAGATTAGAAGGCACTTGGTGAACCCCAACACGACACTTTGTAATGAGCAATTATTCCCATACCCCTCCCCACTCCTCTCCTAGAAATTAGCCTGGAAATGGTCAAAACAATCCATCAACGCACCTGCGAGCCCCCACCCCCCTCAAATCCTTCCAACCCTCCCCGCCCCCACTCTGTCCTGAGGGTATATATGCTTGCTCTGTCTGTTTTGCAAATTTGTACCTGATGATGCCGCAAGTCGGTGAAACGCGTCGTGCCGTATAATAAAATCTGTGGAAAAGTACGAGTCTTTCTTTCTATTTCAATAATGGATATCAATTACTTCCACGAAGTGAAGCCTGAAACAATAGAATATATTCGCAAAGCTAGTATGGTATTACAGGCGAAACTTTACTTAAAACTTTCGGTGAAATACAGAAGTGCATCTCTGAATATTCTCTTCGATAGCAGTTGCCTCAAAAACGGAGTGTTCCCAGCGTACGTCCAGGTTCGTGCCACTTCGTCGTCCACAACGGCCATCAGAGCGATACGCAAGGCGAAAATCCAGTGGTTAAGGGAGGAACTGAAACTGTGGTATGCAAGAAGGGATTCCTTTGCACATTATTTGTTCTGTCTGCACGTAGAACTTTGCTCTAAGTTACATTTTGCGGAATGGATTACATTTGTGGATGGTGTAAAAGAACTAGTGAGTAAAATCTCTTCTCGCAAATATGTAACCCAGGGGAAAAAACTGAGTAACCTTATTAATAGTCCACCTCAAAATTACCAGTGCACTACTAAAGAAAACAGTCCCCGCACAGTATCGAAATTTGTTCCGGCCGCAAGAGTTGTCAACCTTAGTCACCATACGTTCACTGAGGAGGAGAGTAATATCTTAAGAAAGGGTTGAAGTTTGCTCCCTCTAAGAAAGTTTCCGAAGCCGACATTAAAAATCTAGCCGCAGATTGCGAGGTTGCCCTTCGGAACCAATCTCTGGCTACCAAACACCAAGTTGCTGAAATCATCATGTCCTCATTGAAGGAAGCAGTGCCAACAACAACCCGCTTTTCCAGCCTTCAGCAACATACGTCCACCCTCCGACGCCTGAAGAAGACTATTGGCAAGGAAGACCTCATCATCCAGAAAGCTGACAAGGGATCTAGTGTCGTAGTGTTGGATAAACGAGTGTATGTGGAAAAGTGCCTTGAGTTCATCAACAACAATCCTATTACTCCGTTATCCAAAGACCCAACCGCGAGTTTCCAAAGTGAAGTGAAACGTGCCGTGTTCAAGTGTAAGTTTTTAAATGCTAGGGAAAAATTTAGATTAATCCAAATGAACCCCTCCGCCCCTAGGTTGTACGGACTCCCCAAATTACACAAAAAAGCCATACCTATTCGGCCTGTCATCTCAGCTGTGTCCGCCCCTTCACACCTTCTGGCACGAAAATTAGACGTTTTGCTCCGAGATCTCACAGGTTTTAAACCTAAATATGGAGTTAAAAACTCTATAGAGCTAGCCCGAAAATTGAAAGATATTGATGTCCCGGAAAAAGCGAGGCTAGTCTCCTTCGACATTAGCAATTTATTTACTTGCGTACCAATATCGGAAACTTTGCTTAGGGTGGAAGAACTACTCAAGGATTCCACCATTGCCCAAAATATCTCAGACGAATTGGTCCCCCTCATCAAAATGACAGTTAACCAGAATTATTTTAGTTTCAACCACACCCTTTACAGCCAAACGGATGGGTTAGCTATGGGTTCCCCACTGTCCCCCTTCCTAGCCGAAGTCTTCCTCAATTCTGTAGAAGAACATCTTTTTAATGCTGACAATCAGCATAACAAAAACGTGGGCTATTGGTTTCGTTACGTGGACGATATACTATGCCTATGGACCGGAACCAACCGACAGTTAGACTCCTTCCTTAATTTCCTAAACACTCTTCATCGGAATATCTCCTTCTCCATGGAAAAAGACGTCAACGGCACCATCAACTTCCTCGACTTGACAATCACAATTAGGGGTAATAGACACGAATTTGCAATTTATAGGAAACCCACATATACAGACCATATAATTTCTAATGATTCCGCACACCACTTTTCTCACAAACACGCAGCCCTCCACTCCATGATCCACCGCCTCCTACACATCCCCCTTTCCCCCAAAAACTTCAAAATTGAACTCGTGAATATCACTAATATAGCTACCAACAATGGTTTCAACCCCAAACTAGTTGACACATTACTACGGAAAAAACAAAAAGCAATGGCCATAAAAAGCATTTTCGTATCTCAGCCCGCAGTATCTAAAGATTTTAAGTGGTGCTCGATCCCGTTTCTGGGAGATCTTTCATATAGGATTTCCAACTGCCTACCCACCTCACTCAAAGCAGCCTTCTACTCACCCATAACCCTCTCCAAACTTCTAGCCAATGGAAAAGACACCCAGGATAGCCTTCTCAAATCAGGCATTTATAAACTGAAATGCGAGGATTGCAACAGCGTTTATGTCGGTCAGACCGGCAGGAATATCAAGTTACGAGTCAAGGAACACGCTAGGTGTCACAAAAATCAGAATAACAACTCTCTCTTCGCCAAGCATTTACTAGAATTCAACCACAGCAGTGACTTTGTCCCAGAGATATTACACACACTCCCAAAAGGATTAAAAATGGACGCTCTCGAGCAATTAGAGATTAGAAGGCACTTGGTGAACCCCAACACGACACTTTGTAATGAGCAATTATTCCCATACCCCTCCCCACTCCTCTCCGAGAAATTAGCCTGGAAATGGTCAAAACAATCCATCAACGCACCTGCGAGCCCCCACCCCCCTCAAATCCTTCCAACCCTCCCCGCCCCCACTCTGTCCTGAGGGTATATATGCTTGCTCTGTCTGTTTTGCAAATTTGTACCTGATGATGCCGCAAGTCGGTGAAACGCGTCGTGCCGTATAATAAAATCTGTGGAAAAGTACGTGTCTTTCTTTCTATTTCAATAATGGATATCAATTACTTCCACGAAGTGAAGCCTGAAACAATAGAATATATTCGCAAGGCTAGTATGGTATTACAGGCGAAACTTTACTTAAAACTTTCGGTGAAATACAGAAGTGCATCTCTGAATATTCTCTTCAATAGCAGTTGCCTCAAAAACGGAGTGTTCCCAGCGTACGTCCAGGTTCGTGCCACTTCGTCGTCCACAACGGCCATCAGAGCGATACGCAAGGCGAAAATCCAGTGGTTAAGGGAGGAACTGAAACTGTGGTATGTAAGAAGGGATTCCTTTGCAAATTATTTGTTCTGTCTGCACGTAGAACTTTGCTCTAAGTTACATTTTGCGGAATGGATTACATTTGTGGATGGTGTAAAAGAACTAGTGAGTAAAATCTCTTCTCGCAAATATGTAACCCAGGGGAAAAAACTGAGTAACCTTATTAATAGTCCACCTCAAAATTACCAGTGCACTACTAAAGAAAACAGTCCCCGCACAGTATCGAAATTTGTTCCGGCCGCAAGAGTTGTCAACCTTAGTCACCATACGTTCACTGAGGAGGAGAGTAATATCTTAAAGAAAGGGTTGAAGTTTGCTCCCTCTAAGAAAGTTTCCGAAGCCGACATTAAAAATCTAGCCGCAGATTGCGAGGTTGCCCTTCGGAACCAATCTCTGGCTACCAAACACCAAGTTGCTGAAATCATCATGTCCTCATTGAAGGAAGCAGTGCCAACAACAACCCGCTTTTCCAGCCTTCAGCAACATACGTCCACCCTCCGACGCCTGAAGAAGACTATTGGCAAGGAAGACCTCATCATCCAGAAAGCTGACAAGGGATCTAGTGTCGTAGTGTTGGATAAACGAGTGTATGTGGAAAAGTGCCTTGAGTTCATCAACAACAATCCTATTACTCCGTTATCCAAAGACCCAACCGCGAGTTTCCAAAGTGAAGTGAAACGTGCCGTGTTCAAGTGTAAGTTTTTAAATGCTAGGGAAAAATTTAGTTTAATCCAAATGAACCCCTCCGCCCCCAGGTTGTACGGACTCCCCAAATTACACAAAAAAGCCATACCTATTCGGCCTGTCATCTCAGCTGTGTCCGCCCCTTCACACCTTCTGGCACGAAAATTAGACGTTTTGCTCCGAGATCTCACAGGTTTTAAACCTAAATATGGAGTTAAAAACTCTATAGAGCTAGCCCGAAAATTGAAAGATATTGATGTCCCGGAAAAAGCGAGGCTAGTCTCCTTCGACATTAGCAATTTATTTACTTGCGTACCAATATCGGAAACTTTGCTTAGGGTGGAAGAACTACTCAAGGATTCCACCATTGCCCAAAATATCTCAGACGAATTGGTCCCCCTCATCAAAATGACAGTTAACCAGAATTATTTTAGTTTCAACCACACCCTTTACAGCCAAACGGATGGGTTAGCTATGGGTTCCCCACTGTCCCCCTTCCTAGCCGAAGTCTTCCTCAATTCTGTAGAAGAACATCTTTTTAATGCTGACAATCAGCATAACAAAAACGTGGGCTATTGGTTTCGTTACGTGGACGATATACTATGCCTATGGACCGGAACCAACCGACAGTTAGACTCCTTCCTTAATTTCCTAAACACTCTTCATCGGAATATCTCCTTCTCCATGGAAAAAGACGTCAACGGCACCATCAACTTCCTCGACTTGACAATCACAATTAGGGGTAATAGACACGAATTTGCAATTTATAGGAAACCCACATATACAGACCATATAATTTCTAATGATTCCGCACACCACTTTTCTCACAAACACGCAGCCCTCCACTCCATGATCCACCGCCTCCTACACATCCCCCTTTCCCCCAAAAACTTCAAAATTGAACTCGTGAATATCACTAATATAGCTACCAACAATGGTTTCAACCCCAAACTAGTTGACACATTACTACGGAAAAAACAAAAAGCAATGGCCATAAAAAGCATTTTCGTATCTCAGCCCGCAGTATCTAAAGATTTTAAGTGGTGCTCGATCCCGTTTCTGGGAGATCTTTCATATAGGATTTCCAACTGCCTACCCACCTCACTCAAAGCAGCCTTCTACTCACCCATAACCCTCTCCAAACTTCTAGCCAATGGAAAAGACACCCAGGATAGCCTTCTCAAATCAGGCATTTATAAACTGAAATGCGAGGATTGCAACAGCGTCTATGTCGGTCAGACCGGCAGGAATATCAAGTTACGAGTCAAGGAACACGCTAGGTGTCACAAAAATCAGAATAACAACTCTCTCTTCGCCAAGCATTTACTAGAATTCAACCACAGCAGTGACTTTGTCCCAGAGATATTACACACACTCCCAAAAGGATTAAAAATGGACGCTCTCGAGCAATTAGAGATTAGAAGGCACTTGGTGAACCCCAACACGACACTTTGTAATGAGCAATTATTCCCATACCCCTCCCCACTCCTCTCCGAGAAATTAGCCTGGAAATGGTCAAAACAATCCATCAACGCACCTGCGAGCCCCCACCCCCCTCAAATCCTTCCAACCCTCCCCGCCCCCACTCTGTCCTGAGGGTATATATGCTTGCTCTGTCTGTTTTGCAAATTTGTACCTGATGATGCCGCAAGTCGGTGAAACGCGTCGTGCCGTATAATAAAATCTGTGGAAAAGTACGAGTCTTTCTTTCTATTTCAATAATGGATATCAATTACTTCCACGAAGTGAAGCCTGAAACAATAGAATATATTCGCAAGGCTAGTATGGTATTACAGGCGAAACTTTACTTAAAACTTTCGGTGAAATACAGAAGTGCATCTCTGAATATTCTCTTCAATAGCAGTTGCCTCAAAAACGGAGTGTTCCCAGCGTACGTCCAGGTTCGTGCCACTTCGTCGTCCACAACGGCCATCAGAGCGATACGCAAGGCGAAAATCCAGTGGTTAAGGGAGGAACTGAAACTGTGGTATGTAAGAAGGGATTCCTTTGCAAATTATTTGTTCTGTCTGCACGTAGAACTTTGCTCTAAGTTACATTTTGCGGAATGGATTACATTTGTGGATGGTGTAAAAGAACTAGTGAGTAAAATCTCTTCTCGCAAATATGTAACCCAGGGGAAAAAACTGAGTAACCTTATTAATAGTCCACCTCAAAATTACCAGTGCACTACTAAAGAAAACAGTCCCCGCACAGTATCGAAATTTGTTCCGGCCGCAAGAGTTGTCAACCTTAGTCACCATACGTTCACTGAGGAGGAGAGTAATATCTTAAAGAAAGGGTTGAAGTTTGCTCCCTCTAAGAAAGTTTCCGAAGCCGACATTAAAAATCTAGCCGCAGATTGCGAGGTTGCCCTTCGGAACCAATCTCTGGCTACCAAACACCAAGTTGCTGAAATCATCATGTCCTCATTGAAGGAAGCAGTGCCAACAACAACCCGCTTTTCCAGCCTTCAGCAACATACGTCCACCCTCCGACGCCTGAAGAAGACTATTGGCAAGGAAGACCTCATCATCCAGAAAGCTGACAAGGGATCTAGTGTCGTAGTGTTGGATAAACGAGTGTATGTGGAAAAGTGCCTTGAGTTCATCAACAACAATCCTATTACTCCGTTATCCAAAGACCCAACCGCGAGTTTCCAAAGTGAAGTGAAACGTGCCGTGTTCAAGTGTAAGTTTTTAAATGCTAGGGAAAAATTTAGTTTAATCCAAATGAACCCCTCCGCCCCCAGGTTGTACGGACTCCCCAAATTACACAAAAAAGCCATACCTATTCGGCCTGTCATCTCAGCTGTGTCCGCCCCTTCACACCTTCTGGCACGAAAATTAGACGTTTTGCTCCGAGATCTCACAGGTTTTAAACCTAAATATGGAGTTAAAAACTCTATAGAGCTAGCCCGAAAATTGAAAGATATTGATGTCCCGGAAAAAGCGAGGCTAGTCTCCTTCGACATTAGCAATTTATTTACTTGCGTACCAATATCGGAAACTTTGCTTAGGGTGGAAGAACTACTCAAGGATTCCACCATTGCCCAAAATATCTCAGACGAATTGGTCCCCCTCATCAAAATGACAGTTAACCAGAATTATTTTAGTTTCAACCACACCCTTTACAGCCAAACGGATGGGTTAGCTATGGGTTCCCCACTGTCCCCCTTCCTAGCCGAAGTCTTCCTCAATTCTGTAGAAGAACATCTTTTTAATGCTGACAATCAGCATAACAAAAACGTGGGCTATTGGTTTCGTTACGTGGACGATATACTATGCCTATGGACCGGAACCAACCGACAGTTAGACTCCTTCCTTAATTTCCTAAACACTCTTCATCGGAATATCTCCTTCTCCATGGAAAAAGACGTCAACGGCACCATCAACTTCCTCGACTTGACAATCACAATTAGGGGTAATAGACACGAATTTGCAATTTATAGGAAACCCACATATACAGACCATATAATTTCTAATGATTCCGCACACCACTTTTCTCACAAACACGCAGCCCTCCACTCCATGATCCACCGCCTCCTACACATCCCCCTTTCCCCCAAAAACTTCAAAATTGAACTCGTGAATATCACTAATATAGCTACCAACAATGGTTTCAACCCCAAACTAGTTGACACATTACTACGGAAAAAACAAAAAGCAATGGCCATAAAAAGCATTTTCGTATCTCAGCCCGCAGTATCTAAAGATTTTAAGTGGTGCTCGATCCCGTTTCTGGGAGATCTTTCATATAGGATTTCCAACTGCCTACCCACCTCACTCAAAGCAGCCTTCTACTCACCCATAACCCTCTCCAAACTTCTAGCCAATGGAAAAGACACCCAGGATAGCCTTCTCAAATCAGGCATTTATAAACTGAAATGCGAGGATTGCAACAGCGTTTATGTCGGTCAGACCGGCAGGAATATCAAGTTACGAGTCAAGGAACACGCTAGGTGTCACAAAAATCAGAATAACAACTCTCTCTTCGCCAAGCATTTACTAGAATTCAACCACAGCAGTGACTTTGTCCCAGAGATATTACACACACTCCCAAAAGGATTAAAAATGGACGCTCTCGAGCAATTAGAGATTAGAAGGCACTTGGTGAACCCCAACACGACACTTTGTAATGAGCAATTATTCCCATACCCCTCCCCACTCCTCTCCGAGAAATTAGCCTGGAAATGGTCAAAACAATCCATCAACGCACCTGCGAGCCCCCACCCCCCTCAAATCCTTCCAACCCTCCCCGCCCCCACTCTGTCCTGAGGGTATATATGCTTGCTCCGTCTGTTTTGCAAATTTGTACCTGATGATGCCGCAAGTCGGTGAAACGCGTCGTGCCGTATAATAAAATCTGTGGAAAAGTACGAGTCTTTCTTTCTATTTCAATAATGGATATCAATTACTTCCACGAAGTGAAGCCTGAAACAATAGAATATATTCGCAAGGCTAGTATGGTATTACAGGCGAAACTTTACTTAAAACTTTCGGTGAAATACAGAAGTGCATCTCTGAATATTCTCTTCAATAGCAGTTGCCTCAAAAACGGAGTGTTCCCAGCGTACGTCCAGGTTCGTGCCACTTCGTCGTCCACAACGACCATCAGAGCGATACGCAAGGCGAAAATCCAGTGGTTAAGGGAGGAACTGAAACTGTGGTATGCAAGAAGGGATTCCTTTGCACATTATTTGTTCTGTCTGCACGTAGAACTTTGCTCTAAGTTACATTTTGCGGAATGGATTACATTTGTGGATGGTGTAAAAGAACTAGTGAGTAAAATCTCTTCTCGCAAATATGTAACCCAGGGGAAAAAACTGAGTAACCTTATTAATAGTCCACCTCAAAATTACCAGTGCACTACTAAAGAAAACAGTCCCCGCACAGTATCGAAATTTGTTCCGGCCGCAAGAGTTGTCAACCTTAGTCACCATACGTTCACTGAGGAGGAGAGTAATATCTTAAGAAAGGGTTGAAGTTTGCTCCCTCTAAGAAAGTTTCCGAAGCCGACATTAAAAATCTAGCCGCAGATTGCGAGGTTGCCCTTCGGAACCAATCTCTGGCTACCAAACACCAAGTTGCTGAAATCATCATGTCCTCATTGAAGGAAGCAGTGCCAACAACAACTCGCTTTTCCAGCCTTCAGCAACATACGTCCACCCTCCGACGCCTGAAGAAGACTATTGGCAAGGAAGACCTCATCATCCAGAAAGCTGACAAGGGATCTAGTGTCGTAGTGTTGGATAAACGAGTGTATGTGGAAAAGTGCCTTGAGTTCATCAACAACAATCCTATTACTCCGTTATCCAAAGACCCAACCGCGAGTTTCCAAAGTGAAGTGAAACGTGCCGTGTTCAAGTGTAAGTTTTTAAATGCTAGGGAAAAATTTAGTTTAATCCAAATGAACCCCTCCGCCCCCAGGTTGTACGGACTCCCCAAATTACACAAAAAAGCCATACCTATTCGGCCTGTCATCTCAGCTGTGTCCGCCCCTTCACACCTTCTGGCACGAAAATTAGACGTTTTGCTCCGAGATCTCACAGGTTTTAAACCTAAATATGGAGTTAAAAACTCTATAGAGCTAGCCCGAAAATTGAAAGATATTGATGTCCCGGAAAAAGCGAGGCTAGTCTCCTTCGACATTAGCAATTTATTTACTTGCGTACCAATATCGGAAACTTTGCTTAGGGTGGAAGAACTACTCAAGGATTCCACCATTGCCCAAAATATCTCAGACGAATTGGTCCCCCTCATCAAAATGACAGTTAACCAGAATTATTTTAGTTTCAACCACACCCTTTACAGCCAAACGGATGGGTTAGCTATGGGTTCCCCACTGTCCCCCTTCCTAGCCGAAGTCTTCCTCAATTCTGTAGAAGAACATCTTTTTAATGCTGACAATCAGCATAACAAAAACGTGGGCTATTGGTTTCGTTACGTGGACGATATACTATGCCTATGGACCGGAACCAACCGACAGTTAGACTCCTTCCTTAATTTCCTAAACACTCTTCATCGGAATATCTCCTTCTCCATGGAAAAAGACGTCAACGGCACCATCAACTTCCTCGACTTGACAATCACAATTAGGGGTAATAGACACGAATTTGCAATTTATAGGAAACCCACATATACAGACCATATAATTTCTAATGATTCCGCACACCACTTTTCTCACAAACACGCAGCCCTCCACTCCATGATCCACCGCCTCCTACACATCCCCCTTTCCCCCAAAAACTTCAAAATTGAACTCGTGAATATCACTAATATAGCTACCAACAATGGTTTCAACCCCAAACTAGTTGACACATTACTACGGAAAAAACAAAAAGCAATGGCCATAAAAAGCATTTTCGTATCTCAGCCCGCAGTATCTAAAGATTTTAAGTGGTGCTCGATCCCGTTTCTGGGAGATCTTTCATATAGGATTTCCAACTGCCTACCCACCTCACTCAAAGCAGCCTTCTACTCATCCATAACCCTCCCCAAACTTCTAGCCAATGGAAAAGACACCCAGGATAGCCTTCTCAAATCAGGCATTTATAAACTGAAATGCGAGGATTGCAACAGCGTCTATGTCGGTCAGACCGGCAGGAATATCAAGTTACGAGTCAAGGAACACGCTAGGTGTCACAAAAATCAGAATAACAACTCTCTCTTCGCCAAGCATTTACTAGAATTCAACCACAGCAGTGACTTTGTCCCAGAGATATTACACACACTCCCAAAAGGATTAAAAATGGACGCTCTCGAGCAATTAGAGATTAGAAGGCACTTGGTGAACCCCAACACGACACTTTGTAATGAGCAATTATTCCCATACCCCTCCCCACTCCTCTCCGAGAAATTAGCCTGGAAATGGTCAAAACAATCCATCAACGCACCTGCGAGCCCCCACCCCCCTCAAATCCTTCCAACCCTCCCCGCCCCCACTCTGTCCTGAGGGTATATATGCTTGCTCTGTCTGTTTTGCAAATTTGTACCTGATGATGCCGCAAGTCGGTGAAACGCGTCGTGCCGTATAATAAAATCTGTGGAAAAGTACGAGTCTTTCTTTCTATTTCAATAATGGATATCAATTACTTCCACGAAGTGAAGCCTGAAACAATAGAATATATTCGCAAAGCTAGTATGGTATTACAGGCGAAACTTTACTTAAAACTTTCGGTGAAATACAGAAGTGCATCTCTGAATATTCTCTTCAATAGCAGTTGCCTCAAAAACGGAGTGTTCCCAGCGTACGTCCAGGTTCGTGCCACTTCGTCGTCCACAACGGCCATCAGAGCGATACGCAAGGCGAAAATCCAGTGGTTAAGGGAGGAACTGAAACTGTGGTATGCAAGAAGGGATTCCTTTGCACATTATTTGTTCTGTCTGCACGTAGAACTTTGCTCTAAGTTACATTTTGCGGAATGGATTACATTTGTGGATGGTGTAAAAGAACTAGTGAGTAAAATCTCTTCTCGCAAATATGTAACCCAGGGGAAAAAACTGAGTAACCTTATTAATAGTCCACCTCAAAATTACCAGTGCACTACTAAAGAAAACAGTCCCCGCACAGTATCGAAATTTGTTCCGGCCGCAAGAGTTGTCAACCTTAGTCATCATACGTTCACTGAGGAGGAGAGTAATATCTTAAAGAAAGGGTTGAAGTTTGCTCCCTCTAAGAAAGTTTCCGAAGCCGACATTAAAAATCTAGCCGCAGATTGCGAGGTTGCCCTTCGGAACCAATCTCTGGCTACCAAACACCAAGTTGCTGAAATCATCATGTCCTCATTGAAGGAAGCAGTGCCAACAACAACCCGCTTTTCCAGCCTTCAGCAACATACGTCCACCCTCCGACGCCTGAAGAAGACTATTGGCAAGGAAGACCTCATCATCCAGAAAGCTGACAAGGGATCTAGTGTCGTAGTGTTGGATAAACGAGTGTATGTGGAAAAGTGCCTTGAGTTCATCAACAACAATCCTATTACTCCGTTATCCAAAGACCCAACCGCGAGTTTCCAAAGTGAAGTGAAACGTGCCGTGTTCAAGTGTAAGTTTTTAAATGCTAGGGAAAAATTTAGTTTAATCCAAATGAACCCCTCCGCCCCCAGGTTGTACGGACTCCCCAAATTACACAAAAAAGCCATACCTATTCGGCCTGTCATCTCAGCTGTGTCCGCCCCTTCACACCTTCTGGCACGAAAATTAGACGTTTTGCTCCGAGATCTCACAGGTTTTAAACCTAAATATGGAGTTAAAAACTCTATAGAGCTAGCCCGAAAATTGAAAGATATTGATGTCCCGGAAAAAGCGAGGCTAGTCTCCTTCGACATTAGCAATTTATTTACTTGCGTACCAATATCGGAAACTTTGCTTAGGGTGGAAGAACTACTCAAGGATTCCACCATTGCCCAAAATATCTCAGACGAATTGGTCCCCCTCATCAAAATGACAGTTAACCAGAATTATTTTAGTTTCAACCACACCCTTTACAGCCAAACGGATGGGTTCATGGGGACAGACTCCTTCCTTAATTTCCTAAACACTCTTCATCAGAATATCTCCTTCTCCATGGAAAAAGACGTCAACGGCACCATCAACTTCCTCGACTTGACAATCACAATTAGGGGTAATAGACACGAATTTGCAATTTATAGGAAACCCACATATACAGACCATATAATTTCTAATGATTCCGCACACCACTTTTCTCACAAACACGCAGCCCTCCACTCCATGATCCACCGCCTCCTACACATCCCCCTTTCCCCCAAAAACTTCAAAATTGAACTCGTGAATATCACTAATATAGCTACCAACAATGGTTTCAACCCCAAACTAGTTGACACATTACTACGGAAAAAACAAAAAGCAATGGCCATAAAAAGCATTTTCGTATCTCAGCCCGCAGTATCTAAAGATTTTAAGTGGTGCTCGATCCCGTTTCTGGGAGATCTTTCATATAGGATTTCCAACTGCCTACCCACCTCACTCAAAGCAGCCTTCTACTCACCCATAACCCTATCCAAACTTCTAGCCAATGGAAAAGACACCCAGGATAGCCTTCTCAAATCAGGCATTTATAAACTGAAATGCGAGGATTGCAACAGCGTTTATGTCGGTCAGACCGGCAGGAATATCAAGTTACGAGTCAAGGAACACGCTAGGTGTCACAAAAATCAGAATAACAACTCTCTCTTCGCCAAGCATTTACTAGAATTCAACCACAGCAGTGACTTTGTCCCAGAGATATTACACACACTCCCAAAAGGATTAAAAATGGACGCTCTCGAGCAATTAGAGATTAGAAGGCACTTGGTGAACCCCAACACGACACTTTGTAATGAGCAATTATTCCCATACCCCTCCCCACTCCTCTCCGAGAAATTAGCCTGGAAATGGTCAAAACAATCCATCAACGCACCTGCGAGCCCCCACCCCCCTCAAATCCTTCCAACCCTCCCCGCCCCCACTCTGTCCTGAGGGTATATATGCTTGCTCTGTCTGTTTTGCAAATTTGTACCTGATGATGCCGCAAGTCGGTGAAACGCGTCGTGCCGTATAATAAAATCTGTGGAAAAGTACGAGTCTTTCTTTCTATTTCAATAATGGATATCAATTACTTCCACGAAGTGAAGCCTGAAACAATAGAATATATTTGCAAAGCTAGTATGGTATTACAGGGGAAACTTTTCTTAAAACTTTCGGTGAAATACAGAAGTGCATCTCTGAATATTCTCTTCAATAGCAGTTGCCTCAAAAACGGAGTGTTCCCAGCGTACGTCCAGGTTCGTGCCACTTCGTCGTCCACAACGGCCATCAGAGCGATACGCAAGGCGAAAATCCAGTGGTTAAGGGAGGAACTGAAACTGTGGTATGCAAGAAGGGATTCCTTTGCACATTATTTGTTCTGTCTGCACGTAGAACTTTGCTCTAAGTTACATTTTGCGGAATGGATTACATTTGTGGATGGTGTAAAAGAACTAGTGAGTAAAATCTCTTCTCGCAAATATGTAACCCAGGGGAAAAAACTGAGTAACCTTATTAATAGTCCACCTCAAAATTACCAGTGCACTACTAAAGAAAACAGTCCCCGCACAGTATCGAAATTTGTTCCGGCCGCAAGAGTTGTCAACCTTAGTCATCATACGTTCACTGAGGAGGAGAGTAATATCTTAAAGAAAGGGTTGAAGTTTGCTCCCTCTAAGAAAGTTTCCGAAGCCGACATTAAAAATCTAGCCGCAGATTGCGAGGTTGCCCTTCGGAACCAATCTCTGGCTACCAAACACCAAGTTGCTGAAATCATCATGTCCTCATTGAAGGAAGCAGTGCCAACAACAACTCGCTTTTCCAGCCTTCAGCAACATACGTCCACCCTCCGACGCCTGAAGAAGACTATTGGCAAGGAAGACCTCATCATCCAGAAAGCTGACAAGGGATCTAGTGTCGTAGTGTTGGATAAACGAGTGTATGTGGAAAAGTGCCTTGAGTTCATCAACAACAATCCTATTACTCCGTTATCCAAAGACCCAACCGCGAGTTTCCAAAGTGAAGTGAAACGTGCCGTGTTCAAGTGTAAGTTTTTAAATGCTAGGGAAAAATTTAGTTTAATCCAAATGAACCCCTCCGCCCCCAGGTTGTACGGACTCCCCAAATTACACAAAAAAGCCATACCTATTCGGCCTGTCATCTCAGCTGTGTCCGCCCCTTCACACCTTCTGGCACGAAAATTAGACGTTTTGCTCCGAGATCTCACAGGTTTTAAACCTAAATATGGAGTTAAAAACTCTATAGAGCTAGCCCGGAAATTGAAAGATATTGATGTCCCGGAAAAAGCGAGGCTAGTCTCCTTCGACATTAGCAATTTATTTACTTGCGTACCAATATCGGAAACTTTGCTTAGGGTGGAAGAACTACTCAAGGATTCCACCATTGCCCAAAATATCTCAGACGAATTGGTCCCCCTCATCAAAATGACAGTTAACCAGAATTATTTTAGTTTCAACCACACCCTTTACAGCCAAACGGATGGGTTAGCTATGGGTTCCCCACTGTCCCCCTTCCTAGCCGAAGTCTTCCTCAATTCTGTAGAAGAACATCTTTTTAATGCTGACAATCAGCATAACAAAAACGTGGGCTATTGGTTTCGTTACGTGGACGATATACTATGCCTATGGACCGGAACCAACCGACAGTTAGACTCCTTCCTTAATTTCCTAAACACTCTTCATCGGAATATCTCCTTCTCCATGGAAAAAGACGTCAACGGCACCATCAACTTCCTCGACTTGACAATCACAATTAGGGGTAATAGACACGAATTTGCAATTTATAGGAAACCCACATATACAGACCATATAATTTCTAATGATTCCGCACACCACTTTTCTCACAAACACGCAGCCCTCCACTCCATGATCCACCGCCTCCTACACATCCCCCTTTCCCCCAAAAACTTCAAAATTGAACTCGTGAATATCACTAATATAGCTACCAACAATGGTTTCAACCCCAAACTAGTTGACACATTACTACGGAAAAAACAAAAAGCAATGGCCATAAAAAGCATTTTCGTATCTCAGCCCGCAGTATCTAAAGATTTTAAGTGGTGCTCGATCCCGTTTCTGGGAGATCTTTCATATAGGATTTCCAACTGCCTACCCACCTCACTCAAAGCAGCCTTCTACTCACCCATAACCCTCTCCAAACTTCTAGCCAATGGAAAAGACACCCAGGATAGCCTTCTCAAATCAGGCATTTATAAACTGAAATGCGAGGATTGCAACAGCGTTTATGTCGGTCAGACCGGCAGGAATATCAAGTTACGAGTCAAGGAACACGCTAGGTGTCACAAAAATCAGAATAACAACTCTCTCTTCGCCAAGCATTTACTAGAATTCAACCACAGCAGTGACTTTGTCCCAGAGATATTACACACACTCCCAAAAGGATTAAAAATGGACGCTCTCGAGCAATTAGAGATTAGAAGGCACTTGGTGAACCCCAACACGACACTTTGTAATGAGCAATTATTCCCATACCCCTCCCCACTCCTCTCCGAGAAATTAGCCTGGAAATGGTCAAAACAATCCATCAACGCACCTGCGAGCCCCCACCCCCCTCACATCCTTCCAACCCTCCCCGCCCCCACTCTGTCCTGAGGGTATATATGCTTGCTCTGTCTGTTTTGCAAATTTGTACCTGATGATGCCGCAAGTCGGTGAAACGCGTCGTGCCGTATAATAAAATCTGTGGAAAGGTACGAGTCTTTCTTTCTATTTCAATAATGGATATCAATTACTTCCACGAAGTGAAGCCTGAAACAATAGAATATGTTTCGAATTATATTGAGAATAAGATCTAATATTAAAGAGAAATAAAGTATGCTCTAGGGATACTATATTTTTGTTTATTAGGTATAAAGATCAAATACTGAAAAGGAAAATCAAATTATTGGACATGTGCGGAGACATACAAACGTGTTACTTTCCTTTCTCCACAAATATATATAAAGGTAATTGAAGAAGTTTTTCCTTCTTGCAAGCAAGAAAGTCATTTCATGATGTATCCGGGCTTCGTGTCGGTAATATAATAAATAAATGAATGAATAAATTAACCATACATGGGAAGGAGTGTATAAAATACATAAAATATGTAATTATATATAAGAATGCGAACCATTGCCTATTAGTGTACACGCCTGGGCTATCTTTCCATCAATGCAAGTTAATATCTTGTAGCTTCATTATGGTTCTTTTCCTTCTTAGTTTCCAAATTTCCGCGTGCTTTGATGGCACTGAAGGTGTTGACGCATCGATGTTGCTGACGACCCATCGTCAGCAACATCGATGCACCAACCCACAAGCTAGCGCAATATGTTGCACATCCTCTTCAACTCTTCGCCAGGAAAACTGACTATTTTGCTAAAACTTCCATGGATTTCATTCACATTATTCGGAATGCTGAAGGCCAAATAGTCAACATGCTGGTGACCTTTGATGTAATCTCCTTGTTCACAAATACGCCCATTGATGACTCCACGCTACTCATCAAAAACCTCACCTCACAGGGATTAGCTAAGGATTAACCTGGACCTCGCAAATTCTGCCTCTGGAACTCATACTTCCTTTGGAATGATAAGCACATTGAACATGATGAATGTGCAGCCATGGGATCACCCCTCTCTTCCGTACTAATTAACATTTTCATTGAGATCTCGCAGCTGAAGGCAATGGTCTTACCCAAAGAAACCAACCCGTATTATAGTTGGGGTTTTTGGATGCACCAACCACTGTGGTTGTTATTGCACCACTTTTTAAAACATTGAAAACTTCAATCCAATTTTGATAAATACATCAATGCATAAAAAACATTTAAATAGTTAAAAACAAAATTATTTAAAAAAAAGAAACGGAAACTCAAGTTGTCCGTTCAGGTCAGTTTCCCTTAAAAACCTGGAAACCTTACTTAAAAAGTTGGGGTCCTCCCCTAAATTATTCCTTAAATTACCTCTTATTTTAAAAAAGGTATCTGGCCTTTTATAATTTATTCCCCGACTTCCACCACAGATAGCAATGCTGAGTCGGTTTTGAGTTTGACCAGGGCTTGTCTTGCTGCTTTGCCAGCTTTTTCCATGCCTGGTATTCCCACATGACCAGCAGTCCATATAGAGGATACCTACTTCCCCTTTATCTGACGGGACCACAGGGTATAATAGATCTCCTGAACCATCAGGTGCATTGATGACAAGTCCGATATGGATTATAGGGAGCTCAATGAGTGCGAACAGATGAGAGAAGAGCCATTACATTCTCTTAAGTCTTTTAGGGCCCTCTTGATAGCTGACAGTTTGGCTGTGAATATTCCTGCAAAACATTGTCAGTTATTTCCTCTGGACTACATTGTAGTGAGAGACCACCACGTGGACACATGCGGATTCTAACTTTGGTCCTCTCCTTTTACTAAGGGTCATTGGCCCTCTCAATAAAGGATCATGGGCATCAATATAAATGCCAGAGGCAGCTGATGGACAGGGGCTTCTAGAGTAAATGAGCTACCGGGCACCCACCAGCAGATAGATGTTACATCACGTTAACCTGGTAGTAGTATTAATGGTTTATAGGGTACATCAAGGGCTAAGGTCATTTTGCACCACTGACAAGATGACTAAAATCTCAAATCTATTTTATTTAGGAATTAATAAATAAGAATAAATGTACAAATAAATGTGGGGGGGAATGGCGAGAGGGGGAAGGGGGGAGAGAGACCATAAAAGCAGTAATCAACCCCAAGTTCGGTGTGCTAGTCGTGTGGAATTCACACATGAACTGCACAGTTTGGAATCAGTGCCAAATGTATAGTTTAGGCAATGTTGGAATTCCTGGAGAAGGAATGAACATGTTTAAAACAGTAGAGCATATCTGATGTCACATCATTGAGCAAAGCATTTAAAATATTTACATTACTCAATTTGGTTTTGTTTTTTCTGTCGAATATCATGTGTATCAATGTGGGTCAATTGCGACATGAGTACAACGTTTTTTATTGTGTTGTGACCACCTATTCAGCGTTGTAGAACATCTAATTTCGTTCTCAATAGCATGACAGTATGCTAATTGACACGTAGACATGTGCCGTATTCGTAATAAATCCTATGTATTAGGGTGTATAAATAGTTCTAGAATATTTGAGTAATAAATCTTTACTGAATGTATCCTGAGAGAATTGCATTGTTTGCATCTGTAATGTTTTCGTGAAACGTATCATTTTTGCGCGTTAAAACTGTTGTTATTTTGAAACAAGTGAATAACGGAAATAAGACGTGCGTGTGTGTTTCTAGCCTAATACTAACGAAGAACGACATAGGTTTCCGCGTAATTGTGCCAAAAGCATGCGTTTTGATATGTTCGTCTTTTGATTTGTTTATGTCATGTAGACCGATGTTTAACGAATCTCTTAGTTTCAAAACTAAGGGTAAATATAGCTTCGTGAAGCTGTTGAATTCCTTAATGTTAAACTCCCGTCATCAACTTGTCACTTCGGTAATATTCTTGGGTATTTATCAATGTACTTACCCGAAAAAGTACTTAATTAGTACTTGTAGTATTCACTTTTCAGGTTTAAGCTAAGATTCCGTTCTCTCTTCGTTATTTATCCAGTCGCCCCATTTACTACTGTGATTATTCGCATTGCGGTAAACTGTCCCCATATAATTGTTGTTATTATTATCCGTTCTGCAGTGATCCAAGTGTAATCAAAGCACGCGGAAATTTGGAAACAAAGAAGAAATCGAGCCAGAATGTAGCTACGAGGTATTAACTTGCATTGCTGGAAAGATAGCCCAGGAGTGTACACTAATAGGCAATGGTTCGCATTCTTAAATATAATTACATATTTTACGTATTTTATATGCTCCTTCTCATGAATGGTTATTTATTCATTCGCTTATTTATTAAATTATATTACCAAAACGAAGCCCAGATACATCATGAAATGACTTTCTTGCTTGCAAGAAAGAAAAACATCTTCAATTGCCTTTTTATATATGTGTGGAGAAAGGAAAGTAACACGTTTGTATGTCTCCGCACATGTCCAATAATTTGATTTTCATTTTCAGTATTTGATCTTTATACCTAATAAACGAAAATATAGTATCCATAGCACATCTGCAATTGCCAGCATATATTTGTGGAGAAAGGAAAGTACCTTTGCTCTAAATCGCACCTTTGCATCTTTGTGCATTGTGTCCATAATGGACACTTCTTTCATTCAATCCCAACCCTTTTCTTTCCGTTTTCTGGCTTACTTAACAATCTGCCCATCAATCACAGTCTTCAATATTCTCAAGATAACTCAAAAGCAATGGACAATAATCGTCCCATGTTGCGAATATAAATTCATTAATGCCGTTGGCTCAACTTTAGAATTGTTGAAACTTAAATTTTCACATTGAGTAAAAACGGAATAAAAATCAGGTGCATTAAAACTTCCTGAGTTAACTCTTAAGTCTCATGTTTATATTGTTTTGTTGGACGATTTTGACAAATGACTACTGCATATCAATTCGTTTGTCAATGCTATTTCAGGGATGCCATAATGCCATGGCATCTGCAGCCAGTCACTGAAATGGCATCAATGATACCTTTAAAGAAATAACTTCCGATGTCATTTCACAGAGCCAAGGACAGTTTATGGCTAAAAATATTGGACGATTTATAGTCAAGAAAAATTTTGATGCAGCACTATAATTTAGCTATTCTGCTCTTCGGAATAATAAATCTGTCCACTGTAGGGACATCCCGAGTCTTGATGAAACAATACTGTCGTTCTGCCCCCTAATAGTTGTGGTAATTATGTGTTCTACAGCTTTACCTGAAATTAATGTCAATTAGATTATCCTGTAATTGCTGCGTACTTTCCTGTGCCAACTAAACAAAGAGTTATGTTCCCAACTTCACAATCTTTGTGTAACTTGGCTCCGCCAAATATTTGATTGCCCTGTGAGTTTGTGAAAGTGCAAGTCTCCCCTGTTCACATAGATATCGGAGTACTTGAAGTAAAAATGCTTGAAGCACAAATGATGGAATCCAAAATTAGATCCGTTTTTTTGTTATTTAAAGGAAGACAATTTCCATGGCTTGGCGGCGTCTACCTGATTATCAAAAAAACACGTCAAGAAATTGTCACACATGAATTCTTGCTCCTATCTACGGTGTTGACGTACAAGTTGGGTTGCCAGTCGGCACCATGAAAGGAAATGCGCATACAGACGACACCGGTTTTTCCCGGGAAAGCATATTTTGTCTGCCTTAAACAATGAGATTAAGAATTTTCCCTTTGTTCTTTCCTGAGGAGTTTTATGCAGGGGGTGGGTACCAAAGAGGACCTTTGGAGGAATTGGGAACCTTTGGGGATTCCTTTGTTTCCCTCCCCCAGCCGTACGTGCTTAAAAAGGATAAAGAAAATCATTTCATTTCAAGGAAAGCTTTCATCCATTTTCTCCCCTCATCCAACTTTGTAATCATCTCATCCGTGATCCATGGTTTCCTAGTCCTTTTAGCGTTAACGATTCCAATAGTGCCTTTTGCGGCTTTCAATAACCCTTTCATGATAGTTTCCCATTTTTCTTCGATAGTACTTAGCCTATACTATCCTCCATGATTTCCTCTACCGCCTGTTGTTACTCCTTCCTTTTCAAACCATTTACTGCTTCTACATTCCATTTTCTAACTTGCCGCCCCTGCCTTATGTTTTTGAAACGCGCGCTACATTTCATAACAACTAAATTGTAGTCACAGTCCACATCCGCCCCCGGGTAGCTGTGCGAATTAACACACTGTTCCTAAACCTGTGTCTTACCAGGATATAATCTAGCTGATAACTTTCTGAGGCACCTGGCATTTTCCATGTATACCTTCATCTTTTGTGGTGTCTAAACCAAGTGTTGGTGATGACTATCCCCTGTCTCCTTCAGAACTCCAGTGGTTTCTCACCATGGTCATGCCTCGTGCCTAAACCGTAGTCCCCCACCTCATCACTATCTCTTCCTTCGCCTACCGTTGCATTCAAATCCGCCATCACTATCAAATGTTTCCCTGCAGGAACAGACGCGATTATGCCCTCTAACTGATGGTATATCCTATCGACATCTTCTTCCTTATGGTTGCTCGGTGGCATGTATACCTGAATAATAACCAAGTTCGTCGGTTCTGCTTTTATCTCTGCTAGTAATAATCTATCCGTTACTTGCTCTATGTCACTATGCTTCTTCCTACCTCTTCATTTAATATTATGGCAACCCCTCATGGCATCTTGTCCCTGCCGCTGTATATTATTTTATAATTATCACTCCAGTAATCCCCGCTATCCTTCCATCTCACGTCACATAGACCTAAAATATCAATTCTTCCATTTTCCATCTCTCTTAATATTCTCCAGTTTACCCATCATAATCATTGTCCTAACATTCCACGTTCCTCCTGGCATGGGCTTGTGGAAGTATCATTCCCTCTCGAACACAAATTCGAAGGTTTTGGGTCTTTATATTAATCCAGTGTATTTTGAGGGGCGGAGGAAGTATGGAGACGTGTTCTAGTGTGTGCTATATGTCTACATGGCGAGATTAAACAGTGTGCTGTTATCAAATTTTTGCCTTCGCCTCCTCATCGTCCGAGTAGTAGTAGTTTTGAGGGGAGGCGACCGACAGCTAAGGTCATTTGCGCCATAGGGGAAGGACAGGAAAGGATGAAGGGTGGAGAGAAACCCGGCGTCGGCATTAGCCTACTCTTTACGAAAGGCGCCAAGGGGTCCGCGGCTTAACGTCCCATCCGACGGACGGCGTACTCACTCAAAGTGCCCTCCACAAAGCACCTCAAGTAGGGATCGAGATACCTCTGAAAAATATTCAACACTGCCGGGATTTGAACCCGCGCCCTCAGGGTGGGAAGCCAGTACGTTAGCCCCCGCACCATCTCGATCCCCTCCTCATCGTCCGAGGTGTATTGATTACCCTTTGAGGTGTCTTTTGAGTTGAGAGGGAAAAAAACTAGAATTGCATGGCACAAGATCGAATAAGGGATCAAGGAGGATTTTGTTTCTTCTCTTTAAGTGAACCCATCGTGAACACAGATTTTACAATGTCCCAAATTTTCAATTATGAAGCCGACACGTACAACAGTATTTGTATTCTAAAAATATGGTTTGCGATATATGCTTTTGATATCAGTGATTCGCGTTTGGTCATTTTCAATCAAATCTTCAATGACGAGTTTGCAATGTTTATATTGCCTGTGGGTCAGTTATCGGAGGTCCGCTGCCGGTTTCATTGACCAATTATTGGCTTTTCCAGGCTCACAACCACGAAATTTTACCACCCATCCATTAACAGGAGCTCTACATACAGCATCATCATCGTAATGAACAGCCTTTTAAAACGACGGTTGAATCTCAGTAGGAGTCACTTCTATAAGTTGCGCTGTTTAAATTCGCCATGCTGACATAGAGCAGGAACACGTCCCCTCGTCTCACCTATGGCCAGCATTGTTTCCATAAAGGGCCCTTAACCGATGATAAACCTCAATAGGAATCACTTTTCCAGCAGTTGAAAGTTTTACCAGAGCAAGGTTTAAATCGTGTTGACATAGCGCTAGAACAAATCTCCAAACTTCTGCTTCTCAAAATACACTTGATTAACGTGACAACCTCAAACCTGTGCAAATGTGTTAGAGGGGGAATGTTACTTCCACATGCCGCCAGACCAGGAGTGCTCCTGGAAGTCATTGTGTTTGTAGTACTAGGACACGTCTCTATACTTCCGCTTCTCAGAATACACTGGGTGAATGAAACGATTTAAAACTTGCGCATGCGTGTAGTGGAATAATGTTACTTTCACATGCCGAGACTAGGAGTGCTTCTGAAAGTCATTTTGTTCGTAGTACTAGGACACGTCTCCAAACTTCCGCTTCTCAAAATACCTTGGATGAATAAAACGATATCAGAACTGCGCATGCGTGTTGGAGGGTAATGTTACTTCCATATGCCAAGACAAAAAGTGCTTCTGAAGGACATTTTCTTTGCATTACAAGAACATGTCTCCATACTTCCCCTCCTCAAAATACACTGGTTGAATATAAATTACAACGACCTCAAACCTGGGCTGGCGTGTTTGGGCGAATGATACTTTCTGGTGCCCAGATCAGGAGTTATTCTAACCGTCATGTTTTTGTAATACTACAACCAGTCTCCATACTTCTGCTTCTCAAAAAACACTGGATGAATACTGCATAGACCTCAAATCTGCGCATGCGTAATGTGTGGGAATGTTACTTCCACGATTGAAGACCAAGAGTGCATCTACAGGTCATTCATTTTCCAGAATTAGAACACGTCTCCATACTTCCGCTTCTCAAAACCATCTGTAAGTATGCAACGACCTCAACCCTGGGCATGCGTGTTGGAGAGGAATGTTACTTCCATATGCCAAGACTAAAAGTGATTCTGAAGGGCATTTTGCTTGTAGTACTAGAACACATCTCCAAACTTCCGCTTCTCAAAATACACCAAATGAACGCAACGCTCTCATACCTTCGCATGCCTCGGAATGTTACTTCCAAGAGCCTAGAGACCAGGATTGCTTATGGAGGTCATTTTATTTTTTTACACTAGAACATGTCTCCATACTTCATCCGCTTCTCGAAATACACTGTATGAATAGTTTAACGACCTCAAACCTTAGCATGCCTGTTGAGAGGTAATGCAGCTTCCACATGTCTACTGACCAGGAGTGCTTCTAGAGGTAATTTTGTTTGCATAGTCTACAAGCACGTGTGTGGATTTTGGTTTTCAGCCAAACCTCGTGCCTTCAATATTTATTTTTTTATATAATTCTTTACACAGACGATTAATTCAGAATTTAAATAAAATAGGAAACTGGGCATTGAGAGGATGTGTAAAATCCCAGATATTATGAATAAAAAAGGGATTGGACCGAGGAGCTGGAAGTGATTGAATCATCATATAAAGTGACCACTATTCTCATGCATAATGTGATAGCGTGACTTAGTGATTACCGCACCCATCATTCAAAATACCGCCAGGTTAGTATATGGTTGCGATTTTAGGACTTCATACAACTGTAAGTAGTTATTAATATTATGTAGGAACGAATGAAACAGTTTTGGTTTCATTTCATTAAGAATACGATGAAAATTTATTTAAACATTAATTAATAGGACTTGTATCATGTCAAATTTCAGGAACTCTAACATTTCTTCCTGTTGAATGTTAGTTAATGTGACACATTTAGATATAACTGTCTACTGAGCTGTGTGTTCAGAAAATAACGGGAAATGTTTTTTTTTTCGCGGATTTGGACAGTCTGATAGTCAAGATTTTGTTTTTATTATGTTGGTATGCAAGCCCCTTTAAGAATGATGACATTTTCACCCGTGTTCAATTGTTTAATATTTGTCTATGTGGCAGACGCTAAGGTAGGACGGACGGTGAGATATTTATTTTTATTAATATAACGATTGTACGGAAAGTTTTACACGAGCGGCACAGTAATGGGCAAAAGGCTGGTCGAATGAAAGGTTGTGGGAATTGGCGTGTGAAGGGATAGGAAGAGAAGAGAGTGAGGCAGAATTGCAGGAGTACCGGTGATTATTCATTCGAATAGGTAAGGGGGTAATGCATTTGCCTCTGTCAAAGGAAGTGCAATGTTTGCATGAAGAAAGATAAATTATGTTTTTTGATAGGCAATTAGTGTGGGAACGTGGTGAGAGGGCAATGAGAGAATGTAGGGAGTGGGGAGTAGACCTAATAAGAAGACAGGTTTAACATCGGGGATGGTTGCAAGTAGGGGAAATATCAGGAAATTTGTCACGGGGGGGGGTGCCGAAGGGTTGGTGGATCTAAGAAGGTTTTTGAGATTGGCGGGTCGTCTGTTTGCATGACATGGGCATTGGGGTAGTGAGGATGAGTTCGCGTCATTGTCATGTCAAATAGGAGATAGTTCTTCAAGAAAGGTTTTCAGTCTGTGTGATCCGGGGCAATAGGTGGCGCAAAGGTTGAGTCTTGCGTCAGATGTGAGCTTGTTATTGTGTGGTGTGTGTGGTCGGGTGGAGTGGTGCATTTTATTTTTTCAGCGTTTCTGGTTAACTGTATTTGAGGAGTGCAAGATGTAGATTGTCAAGGTATTTGTTGAGAGTGGCTGTTGTGTCGCCAACCACGTGACATTATTCTGGTGTCAGGTGTAGGATCGCAAAGAAATTTTGAGTCTCGAACCCGTAACCTAAAACATAATCCCCCAAGTGGTTCATTAACATTCCAAGATAATTTTTCAATTCCTCATCAAAATACTGGAATCTTATCCACTGATAATTTTGTTTTTTCCATTTTGTGTATGTTAGTTGAACTTATTGCTCTGGCTAATCTAGTGTAACCTGCATTCATTTTCATATTTCTGTGTCGCGTGCTACTGTTTACCGTCATGGCTATGCCTAGTTATTCCCCGCTAAACCATTTCTCTCCCCATTTTGAGTCGACTTTACTAAGGGGTTCCACTACCCAAAATGATTTCGATCCTACTGTGCACTCCATTGAGCCTGCCACCGCAGCCTCTCCTACAGGGAATAATCCATTCACAAGCAACACATTGGGGAACCATGTCTATTTCATTCTGAACTTTAGCGGTGACGATGATGTGACGGTCGAAAAATTTTTAGAATGCTTAAAAATCACGAGGCACCTTAGCTCTTGGAATAAAACTTATGCTCTTTGCGTAACCCGTTTACACCTGCATGGGCCGGCGGCAGAATATGCTTTGGCCAATCCTCACATTCTAGAGTGTCTGAAAAGTTTTTCCAGAAACCCACGTAATAAGTTCTTAGCTCGCGTTTCCCTCCTCTCCCTAGAACGGATGTTTTCAAATTGCGTTCAACTACTGGCGTCAGCAAAAGTTAATACAGTGCAGAACTCAAGAAGCGCTCGCTTTTTGCCCCAAAATAACTCTGCCGGTAGTAAACCCGCCTCGTACGAAGCTCCTATGCGGCCGAATGCTACAGCTAACACCTCAAATACCGGATACGCTGCAAAATGCTTTTCCTGTGGGTGTGCGGGCCACATAGCTCGCGATTGTCGCTCTAAAACTCGAGCTTGTTTTAACTGCGGAGCAAGGAGACATATTTCCCGAGACTGTCCCCCGCTATGCATCGGAATATGTAAGGAAGTTGGCCACCTTCCAATTAATTGTCCAGAGCGCTCAAACCGAATGGCCACGGGAAACGGGATGACCCCGACCAGCGGGTTGGGGAAGACCTCATCCTATCCATCACTCCAGTGAAAGGAATGACGATTAGCGTGCAGATTATAGGAAAATTACGTCACTTCCTTGTAGACACAGGCGCGGCGGTCACGATACTTCACGAAAGAGTGTTCCTTTTAGATACATTAGGAATAGCCCCGTACGACCGCGCGTGAGTGAGAAGCGCCTCAGGTCATGTATTGATGACAAACGGTCAGAGTGGCGTACCTTTCTGTGTAGACAATCGTGTTTACCCTCATGATGCTTTGGTAATAAATCTAGGGGACACACTCAATGAAGGCATATTTGGCTTGGATTTTATGAAAAAGTATCGTAGTTAGATTTATTTGAGAACAAGACCATTAAATTTGAACCTGACCACATGATGTCTTTAGAATCTGTTTGCAGTAAAGGTGAGGAAGTAGATTTCATTTCGTGCGAGAATCCCCCATTAGGACCCTGCGAAGAGGCCGACACGGTGCAACACTGTTTCATAAACTGAATGACCTCGTGGAGAAAGGCGATGGGACGGGTTCAAGGAGTTCCCATTAGTCCGGCTACTTTTACGATGAGGAAAATGTGCTATAGAAAGTTGACCCTTCGGAGATTGAACCAATTTTTATAATATGTGCACCCAAAAATATGCGGAAATTCATTTTGACTCGTTGCCACGATAATTTCCTATCAGGAATCATCGCGGAATCGAGAAAATGGTGGAAATCGTCCAGCGACACTTCAACTGGAAAGGCTGTTATTCCGACACCCTCCAGTACGTTCAGCATTGCATCGAATGCCAAAAGAGCAAATTACGCGTGAATAATATTCCATTACAGCCACTGGTTGAAGCCGCCTACCCAATTGAGAAATTAGCTTTGGATATTGTTGGACCACTACCCCTATCCCTCCGAGTTAACCAATATCATTTAACTCGCCAAGATTATTTCACAAGATATCATGAAGCCCTTACGATTCCAGATCAATCGGCCAAAACAGTAGCAGGATTTTTTGTCGAGCACATAATTTGCCGTCACGGTGTGCTTAAATATTTACTGGCAGACAGAGGTGCAAACTTCACTTCGGAACTAATGAAAAACGTTTGCAGGGAACTGAAAATAAAATCTATCTTCACTTCTCTCCATATAACCCCGCCTCAAATGGTCGTCTAGGGCATGCACACCATTCCTTTGCTTCCGTGACTCCCCATTATGCAGCCCAAGACCACTCTGATTGGGACGAACAACTGGGCTTCGCATTGCTCACTTATCGAAACAGCAAGCACCAAGTGGTCAAGCACGGAAGTTAGTTTCCCGTTGGAGAGAACCCTCCAAAACAGTTAAATTTAGAAGCCCGGTTACCGCAGACATAGAGGACCTGAAAGACGGAAGACGTCTCCTAGCTCATATGCGTAACCTTTTACCCTCACCGCCAGATAATCCCTTACCCCTGTTTTTAGGTGACGGCATGGCACCACAAGACGCCGAGCAACCTCCAGCATACCCCTCTCCAAAAGAACCCGCTCGTGTCTCCTTTTCAACATCCAACTTCGAAGGCCTTGAAGATTATATTGCAACTCCAAGTCCTCCTTCTAATCCCTCTTTCCCCTATAATCTCCGACCGTTACCTAGTAGAGAACTTTCCTCTAATCCTAAAATTCATTCTTAACCGGAAGAGGGATTGAGCCTGCCTGGAGCAATTGTACCCCAGAGGAGGAAATTAGTTGCCATTTTTGGAAGTGATGTGTCCGACTTGCAAGTGCGAGGACTCTCAGAGGCGGAGATGCAGTTTGGACACCGATGCAGAATGGTGTATCCAATTCACCCCCGAGTATGCGCCCATCCCTGGAAAGGATCTGCACTTGGTGCCATCCCTGACCCAACCTTTGATGACCATGACCGCCTCCACATGGGAAGAAGATGCCCGATGCACGGAAGACGATGGACGCAATGTTGCTGCCGCGACCACAACCACCTGGCGGCCTCGACACCTGGAAGGACATCGATTGGCTCCTAATGCGCCCACCCAATTCGGTGATGCGACAAGTTACCTGCAACAGTTACTCCCTTTCTATCCCAAGGTCCCTTGCCGCACTCCCTTAGCACCCAGGAAATTCCCCGAGAGCCAGGAAACCTCTCCACCACACCCACCGCAAGCACAATCGCAGGCAAAGAGCCGCAAACGCCGCCCGGAAACCGAAATTCAGAAGTGCCAATAACTGTGTCACTAGTATGCTAGTCCTTCAACTTTATGACCTTCTTCTACGGCTGCATTGAGGAGTTAACCTGGTTCCTGGAGGAGAAGACCGGCTGGACAAGCGGACTCTGCATGCTCCTCGCTCTATTATTCCAGACGGTATGTATAGTGCTCACGTGAATATTAGTGCAAGCTTTGAGGAAAGAGGAAAACAAAGATGGAGTGCTCCTTCATTTTAACCTTAGTCATATGTACTTATATTTTAATGTTTGCTGTAATTCTATGACCTTTTTTTACGAACACTCAGGCTAAGAAAATGCCGACGTTACTGCATTAATGTAGTGCTACGAATTTCACAAGTGAACAATGTGAAGATGAATGTTTATTTTAGTTATTATTTTTGTATGATTTTCATTCATTACTTTTGCCAATGTAATGTCATCCCCCCAAATGCGCGATGCTATATAAGGCGAGACGTTCCTGGAGCAGGACCCCCCCAGTTCGTCAGCCCACTTGCCAAGGTGCGCTGGGAGTAAAACTCCTCCTCAATCCACTCAAGAGCCTAACCGACCACCTATATACCAAACCCAAAGTCCTACAATCAAGCGCTCTGCTCCTGCCGATTAGCCCTACCAAACGGTCCCCACCAAACGAAAGCCCAGAAACCAATCTGCCCAGCAATTCTCTCGAATTTCCACATGTAACCGCTTCACCTGCCTCTCCCCCTCCCCCTAGGATGACCAAAATGAGGAAACCCCATGTGAAGATGCAGACACTGAAGCTCAGCCCACTCCACCTCCTAAACCCCGTATCCCTCCCATTTTTCTCTGCGACATAACCAACTGGCAAATTAAATGCAATGAAATCCGGCAAGCCTGCACAATTCCTCCTGTGGCAATTCTCATTCGCAATGAGATTCGAGTTCAATACCAAACCATCTCCGACTTCAAAGCTGTCACTAAAAAACTCACCTCCATTAACTACGCATACTATACAGGTACGTACCAACTTCAATCAAACAAAAATCCTCATTTTGTCCTTCGGGAAATACCCACAAATATCCCAAAAGAAGACATTGAAGAAGCTCTGGCGGACATTGGCTTCTCTGCGGAGAATACCTCTCAACTGCATTCCACCCGACCAAACTGTTTTCAGAGAGCAGAAAGGGCGCCAACCCTAATGCCGAGCTCCCACGAATCGTCCCCATCCCTCTCCTACCCTACCAAGTCCGACTCCAGGTCTCCTCCTGCTCTAAAGAATTTCTAGAGCTAAATTTGGTTCTCCACCTTAAGACTTCGGTGGAACCATACAGACCTCCACCTGAACCTCCACAGTGCCTAAGTTGCCAATGCAATGGGCACACCTACAAGACGTGCGGCCTCCCACCTCAATGCACCGAATGTGCTGGCATTCACCATTATAGAGAATGCCAGAAACACAAAACCTCCCCAGCCAAATGCGTAAACTGTGGTGGTCCACACACAGCCAATTACAGAGGTTGCATTGATCACTGTGAACTTCTCTTCAAACTGTGCAACACTAGAGAAGCCCTACAACTACTTGGAGAAAAAACTTGGCATGAGAAAATAAGTTCACTCTCACATAAGGACACTTTGGTATGGACCCTAGCCCGCTGTCTACGAAGGAAAAAGGTACCCACCCCGCCAATACCACATAATGGGAGAGCACCATACGATGACAGCGACAAAGCAAATACCTCTGCCGACTCCTTCGAATGCATTTTTAAAAACGATAATACATCCTGGTTGGATTCAGAAGCATTGAACAGCGTCTCTGGCCTCTCACTTTGCCCATTCCACATATTCCTGGAAATTACTCCTCAAGAACTTTACTCCATTATGTCCCACTCCAAAACAAAGTCATCACCGGGACCCGATCAAATCTCCTACCTTCACCTGAAAAACCTTCCTAAATCTTTTATCAAACACCTACTCTCTATCCTCAATGCCTGTCTTTCCCAATCGTACTTCCCAAAGACATGGAAAACGGCTAAGATAATACTCCTTCCAAAACCCGATAAAAATCCTTCTTATATCCTGAACTATAGACCCAGTGGCCTGCTCCCCTGCATGGGCAAACTTCTTGAAAAATGCATCTTAAACAGGCTACAAGAAAAAATCTCGGCCCTAGACTTGATCAGACGTGTAACGAACTAACAAATAATGTGTTGTGTTGGTATCGATATGTGGACGATGTGTTTTGTGTGTGGAGAGGCTCCAAAAGGCAAATTCAGCTATTTCTTACACATTTAAATTCTTTGAACGAAAACCTAAAATTCACCTGTGAAGTAGAAGAAAATAATACAATGAATTTTCTTGATTTAAAAATTTCAAAATTAAACAACCGGCTTGATTTCTCTATCTTTCGGAAAAACTCATACACAGATCAAGTTATCCATTTCAAGTCAAGACATTGCTTCCCGCAAAAACTCTCCGCCTTCCATTCAATGATACACCGGTTGGTGAACGTCCCAATGTCGCAAAACAACGTCAAAAAAGAACTTAACACGATTAAATTGATTGCAAGAAACAACGGCTACGATGAGGAGCTAGTAGAGAAACTATACCGCAAAAAACTTAATAAAATGGCATTGAAAGATATTTACAGTACTGAACCGCCACAGGACCCCGCAGCCAAGTGGCGCAGAATCCTTTATTTAGACAATTTTTCACAAAAAGTATGTCAGAAACTTCCAAAATGTAGAATTAAGATAGCCTATTATAACAAATCAAGCCTCAGGGGCCTGCTCTCCCACGCAAAGGACAGAATCCCATATAAGGAAAAGAGTGGAGTATATAAGCTAAAGTGCGATTGCGGGGCAATATACATCGGACAGACAGGGAGGAAATTCCAAGAACGAGTGAAGGAGCATCAAGCATGTGCAAGAAATAAAAAGATGAACTCTCAATTCGCAAAGCATTTGATTGATAATAACCATAAAAGTGATTTTGATTTGGAAATTTTACATGTTGAAAGCAAAGGCTATTGATTAGACGCCTTAGAACATTTAGAAATTTTAAATAGTGTTTGTTTAAATGAAAATATTGTTAACGAATTTCTGTATGCCTCCCACTCTCCCCTCCTTAAAGTCCCAATCCTCACGGTGGCCGATGACACCACCCCCTCCCCTTCATCTAACCCTCTCTAATCCGCTGACTCACGAGAGCTCTACAATGTAGACTTCTCCCTCCCGCTCCACATTCCACCAACATCGCGGAGGGGACGCCAAACTGCCCTCCCCTCCGGCACGCAAACCAATCCTGAATTTACTCCTCCCAAACCTTCCTGATTATCTCCACCCCACCCCCGCCCTGGCTGTATATATAAGAAGGGCTGCAAATGTAGAGAGCTCACCTGATGATGAAGTTTTACTTCGAAACCCGGCTCGTGTGAATAAATCGTTTTCGTGTGGAACTACAAAGTTAGCCCTTTCATTTATTTATATGAAGGCTACCGAGCCTGGGGTTCAATAGCCGCCACCAAATTGAAGAAAATGACACGCTTCTAAAATAATACTCTACGAACCCTTGCCAACGATGCCTGGTTTGTAAGAAACTCAGATATTCACACGGACCTAAATATACCGGACCTTCCAACATATCTAAGCGACCTAGCCACGTCATTTCAACAAGCAATAGGAAATACTGGTAACCCATTATTAGAACCTTTATGGGATTACCCTGATAATCCCCATTTCAGATACAATTGTGCTAAAGCAAGCATAAATGGGCAGTCATAATCTCCAAATATAATACTGTCACAAACTGCAATAAAATATACTCACTAGCTTAACTTCGCCCATAAACCACTTATATCCCACGCCCATTGATCATCATAGCTGGATATTGGTATAAGATGCACCTAACGGCGCAGTCCATAAGCATCGATTGGTCGGTCGGTAGCAGGACCCCCATTCTTCTTTTGCATCAACAACGCACCAATGAAAAAATGTGGAAAAAGTGAAAGTAATTGTGTTTACAATTTAATCAGCATAATCAAAATATTCAGAGAGAAAACGATTGAGAATGTATGGCAATTTGCAATTGGCACATTCTAATTAAATTATTTTAATTTAGAATGTTTTGTGTATTAAAAGCGAGAGAAACAGCAACTCTTCTTCATAATTTTCGAAATTTGAATTACAAACAAAGCGGCAAATGAAAGTTGCTCAGGATCAGTCACACGCAAATGAAGTCATCGACGATTTAGAATTATTAATTCCTGTTGAAAAACAGGATGACGAAACAACATGGGGATTAAAATAAAATGACGTAGAAACTTAAGGCATGATTTACGAATTCTTTCAACCATATTTTTAAAACACACGAAAATCTCCTCCCGTTCATAAAAACACATGTCTGTTCTTAGCGGCTGTGACATGCTTGGAAATGGCATCCCACTTCTTTTCCAAACTTTTTGCTTGTTCCATCCCTTTTGGCACAACAAATTGCACACATCCTACAAAGCTCTTCCTTCTTCTCTGTAGGTGGAATGTACTTGGGAAATTGTAACTTACATAGAGGATCAAGGATTTGGTTCTACTGAAGGCCTTCTACCCTCACATGTTATATCATATGCAATGTACCCTTCAATTACATCTTCCATTAGTTTGATTCTAAATTCTGAACTTACCCTTTGGTCCACCACCCTTTCTCTGCAACAGAAATCCATTCCATGTGCCCTGGTCCAACAAGTGAAAAATGTTTTAAATATTTATTGCCCCCCTTTTTTCATAATGGGGAAATTTGTCAGGTGCTGATCTTCCCTTTCTACTCCACCTATTGTATTATTGTACACAACAGCAACTTTTGGCTTTTATAGCACCATATCCTTTTCATTTATATTCCACAAATTCCGTATTATGTACTGTAAAGGTACAGAGACTTGACGGCCTTCTCATCTTCCCAATTCATAGCAATCACTTTGCCTTGCTGGAGGGCAGTCAATTCCTCCTTTTTCAACTTCTTTAGTCTATACGTCATCTAGTACTTCCTTCCTTTTAATTCTCAATGTCCCATGTCTATCGGTTCCTTTCATAGCCAATAAATCAGCCAGCTCTGAGGAGGTGTAATAGTTGTCTGCAGTCAAGCAATAATCTTTGACCTAGCAGAGGTTTCATTACTGCTAGCACAATCTAAGGATGTATTAGGAAGATTGGTATATTCCACGTTCAATACTGACCATTTCCTGTGTACCATAAACACAGTAATCAATGCTGGAAGGTCGGTTTATGGGTGATGGTAGAGTTCACCCAGTACTTAGCTCTATACAGTCTGTGAAATTCACACATCAGGGTATTAAGGGGAGCCAGTTACTTTCACTGTGGCAGATAAGGTTTACCAGGAAGATTGGTACCAGAAAAAATCACATAGCTTGAGTGGAGCATCAGGTGCCCTGAGTGCCTTGCCTGGGGTTTGAACTCAGGACCCTCCGGTCAATAGTCCAATGCTCTACCCTCCTGGACTATCATGACCCACCTTTTTCCTATAGAAATAATATTAAATGACCATATATATCCAGACATAGGCTTAGCAAATCTAAACGTTTCCTCCCCAAATCTGGCTCCTTTCAGGGAAACATACTGCATCAGTGAGAGCTCATCCTTGTAAAGAATAACATTTTTATCAGTAGAAATCTTCTTCTCAGGTGTCAACAAACTTGAGAACTTTTTGTTGAGAAATACAAGCAGAGGGCTAATTTCCTTTAGCTTGACACAAGGATATCTATCCCTCATAAAGGTACCATTGTCTGCAAAATGCAGATAGTGTTTGACGAGCACATATGTATGCTATGGCATAACCATGGAAGAGAATGGAGTGAGAATGTTCTGCCTCTTTGACAAATATCATTCTTCGGTTGGTTTGGTTGGTTTGCTCATAGTTTTATGAAGAATGATCAATGCAAAACAACATACTAATTTCATTAGTACTAATTTCTAATTTCATTAATAGTATTTATACACTACCAATCTATAAAACTTGATTTTTTTTTAAACAAAAGAATCAGTACAGTGGTCAGCATATAACTTGATTTCCACAGTTATTAGTTCAATTGAGTAATCATCAATTATTGGCCGAAAGCATTGAAGAATTCCAGCAGTTTCATCAATCTCTAATTGAACAGGAGGGGAACCAGTCAAAGGAAATCTTGGAAGTAGTGATTAGTGATGTTGCTGGGAATCCATCGGACACCACAACACTCACGCATCAAGCAATTGGGCAATCAAACCTTCTTCATAAATCAGGGAAAATAAGTCCGTTTCTGGTTGTTTTATTCTGAGGTAATGAAGATTAATATTTAATATGTTTGTTTTAATTTGAGTTTATAAATTGTCCAAAATTAAATGACAATGAATGCATAAATGAATTAATAACTGTTTAAATGAGTCTGCCATTAAATTCGTTTGATATTTTATAATTTTTGAAAACAAACTTTATAATTCAAGGAGACTTCTCATCATCTTAAACTGTTCCAATATTTCATAGAAATCTGTTTTGATTTATTCTGAATTTTTTATGAAAATAAAGCCTATAAAAATAAATAAAATATACTCAATGAATCTGTATGGAATCAGTCATTATTAATTAGCTTTTAAATCGCATGCATTTAAAACAATTGACTTTTATATGTCATGCTTATATTCTAAAATAAATGGCATTTCTAAGCCAATAGATGCCAATCAAATATAATGAAGATGAAGAAATGAATTCATTTTACAAACACTGTAATTAAAAAGGAGTGCTTCATAATATGGGATTAGTGGCACCCAATTGGGTAATTGCAAAATGGCTGTGGAAATAACTTAAGAAGCCCTATCATCTACCAAGCGTGTATTAAATGCAGTTTATTTTATGTTTAATTTTTCAATATTGAATCTTTCAATAAATTGTATTTTAAAAATCCACTTTGAATAATTTGGTCTCAATGTATTGGTTGATCATGGAATACATTATTAAGTATTATTTTCAATTTATATTGACACTGTTTACAGCTGTAGGTTGGCACTTGATTCCTGTTCAATTCCATCCAAAACATAGACCATAATTACTTCAAAAAGGAGCATTAACATATATACGAGGGTCATCCGGAAAGTAGTACCCGTTCGTGAAATAAAGACACAAAAGTAAATATTAACAAACATAAAAAATTTTATTTGAAAGAGGATACTTTAAACTACTTCTCAACATAATCTCCAAGCAAATTAAGGCATTTGTCATAACGTGTGACAAGTTTCTGTATTCCTGCTGCATAGTCCTTCGCCGCCAGCTCATTGAGATACGCGAGGGACCCATCTTGCACAAATTTTTGCATAATGCAGATGGTGTTTAACAATTTCATGAACAATTGTTCGAGAAACATTGGGAAAATGCTCACAGATGTCATCAATTGTGACGCGCCGATCGTTCCTCACGAATTCGTCAACTGAGCTCACCAGTTGGTCTGTAATGACAGACGGTCTCCCCGAACGCTCATCGTCGTGTGTGTTCCCCCTCCCCATGTTGAAGTTGCGACACCACCGCCGAACAGACGACTCGTCCATTACATTGTCTCCATACACCTCCTTTAATTGGCGATGAATATCACATGGGCGAACGTTTCTTGCATTGAGGAATTTAATCACTGCCCTCACTTCACAACTGGCGGCGTTCTCAATTTTTTTAAACATTGTAAACAATCACAGAAACAACACAGGCAATGCTAGCCTCACGCAACTTGGCTCAGAGAAGGCAGACAAGCCACTGAAGCTATCTGACCTCGTCCAGCGGCTACTCGCGTCGTCAGCACTTCATGCGGCACGAACGGGTACTATTTTCCGGACGAACCTCGTATATTTCCAGCGTGTATTAAATACAGTTTATTTTATGTTTAATTTTTCAATATTGAATCTTTCAATAAATTGTATTTTAAAAATCCACTTTGAATAATTTGGTCTCAATGTATTGGTTGATCATGGAATACAAAATTAAGTATTATTTTCAATTTATATTGACACTGTTTACAGCTGTAGGTTGGCACTTGATTCCTGTTCAATTCCATCCAAAACATAGACCATAATTACTTCAAAAAGGAGCATTAACATATATATTTTCTACGCTTAGATGGATACTCCAGTCAATTCAAGCAGAGTTTATGATCAGAACAAATTAAAAGACAACTATCTCAGCAGCTGGTAATCTTGTCGTGAATGTAATTTGATGTTCTCCAGAAATTAAAAGGTATATGTTTCATAAAAGATCTCACCAGTCCATTCTTTCCATGTGTGGCGTAAATAGGAAGATTTAATATTTTAAACAACAGAGCTCATTTTACTTGAACGAAATTCTAGATGGTAACTTTGCAAAACTTTATATCTATTGTCGCAAGTATGCGACATGGTACTCCTTCCCTGGCTCCTGCGAATGTCCCACGTGACCAAAGACAATGTTTCAAAAGTATTCCTCCCCTGACTCCTAAATTGGGTATAAAAGCCCTGGTCGCCGGGCAAAAAGCAGTCAGTTGGTTATCTGGCGGTGACCGGTAGGGCACGATGATTCAGCTATGTTGCGCTTGTCGCGACAGTGTGTCCTATTCCTGACTAAACTTCGGACGAGGGCTCTGCCTAGGTTACGTTCGTTTAACCTCGTCCACCCTGCAATACTCCCTTCCTTTCCGACGGACGAGGGCTCTGCCTAGGTTATGTGTTTCGTGACCGCGTCCACCCAGCATTTATCCTGTCCCTGGGAATTTTCTGCCATTTTAATTCTGTCCGCACTTGCGTTGGTTTACCGAGGGTCTAGCCATCCATAATTTGCTTATTATTATGTAAATGTTGCATTATGACTGATGTTGGGTAATATACGGCTGCTTTGGTAATACTCGGTGTAGTTACTCTGACCTTCCCCGATACCCTTTGTGTCGCACCATAGAAACCCCCCTCGCGACATATTGGTGTCAGGTGAGGGGTTGCACGGATGGACTAGTGATTTATTCAGTGTACGTGACAGTGTCTCATAGATTATCATGTCCCCGTGTACGTCTTTAAATTGGAAGTTCCGTATTATCTCGGACAGGTGGGATATGCTAATCTGTGCAAAGCTAACGAATTATTATTTTAAGACACGTGCTATTACCTCATCGCGATTCTCTGCGCACAATTAAACTGAGGATCACTTTATCAGGAACCATCAATTAGCCCGAGAAGGGCCCACCATGGGTATCGGATACACTCGGAGTATGAAAAAATAAATTAATTAAGCTTTTGTTTGTCAGTCAGACAAGGGGTTGTAAGGATTGCTGGGTGAATTGGAGATTCAGTGGGACAGATATGGGATGAGAAACAAAATTAATAAAACCAAGTTTATGCAATTTTCTAGAAAGAATAAAGCTAAGCTAAACATTAAAATGGGAGGGCAAAAACTTATGCAGGTAGAACAGTTGGCGTATCTCTGAATCATTTTGGACCAACACGGTCAAAGTAGTAGGGACGTATGGAGAAGAATTACGCTAGGCGCAGAGGCTTTCATAAGGAGGAGAGAGTTGATGACAGGGACGTTGAGTAAGGATATTAAAAAAAGACTCGGGAAACTTTTGATATGGTGCAGAGTTATATACGGAAATGTGGTCATTGAAGCAGGAGGATAGTCGTGGACTGGAGGCTTTTGACATGTGGGTGTGGAGAAAATGGAGAAGGTGAAATGGACCGAGAAGAAAACCAATGAGAAAGTACTTGGTATGGTGGGTGAAGAGAGGGGTTGGTTGGGAGAAATGCTATTGAGGCAGTAAAAATGGATGAAGGGCATATTGACCGACAGGGGACTGTTCAAGTTGGTAATAGAGGGGAGAATGTGAGGCAAGCAAGAAAAGGGAAGGAACAGGATAGGGATGTTTCATTTAAGGATTCAAGTTCCTTCTAGATTATTATTACTATGAGTTTATTTCATTATTTCCTTGAAAATTGTATCTTAGCACAACAATCTGATTTACCTAATTTCTCTTAAATTTTTAGTAGTTCTAGGGTTAATTTGTCCATAAAGACATTGCCTCATTTTGTTTCTAATAATAATTTCAATGCCCATATTTTCATGAAGAATTTCTAGTCTTTGAGCTACTTTCAGTATCATCATGATTACTGATTTGCCCTGTAAAATTAAACCTACATATGTTTTATATGCTTATTATGCTTTTTGTGTGCAAAAATATCAAAATCTAGGAGATGCAAAGGTACGATTCAGAGCCACTCAAAGACAGGCTAAGCAGGCAGGTTTCATATTAATCATTTACGTTTAAATACTAACAAAACTCAGCATATTGTATGCAGTTATAGTATATAAAAATGTACTGATGTTGAAAATTCTAAAATACTAGGAATTAATATAATTAGTAAACTAACCAGGGAGACTCACATCAGTCAGATCTGTAATGAACTGATTAAAGCTCAACTTTCTCATTTCAAATGAGTATCGTTTAACACTTGACCACGTCTTCTTTCCATGTCATTTGAATTACAGTGATGAATTATGGGGTCATTTCCCTAAACATATCATACGAATCTTGCTACTACACAAGAGAGATTTTTGCTCCCTTGCTAATACACCGCAACGTGATTTCTGCAGACCATTTTTAATTAGCTGTGGAGTCATGATTGTACACCATGTGGGGTAGAGCAAATCTAAATAATACTATTTTCTGTGGAATTTCATCAACTTACAGCGCATTTCATATTGTGGACATTCAAATGTAAAACTATCTGTTTTTTTACACTGTTTTTGTAACACTCATTGTTTATTGAGAGATGAATAAGGTGGAAATGAAATCCTTTGAGTTTGGTGAATTCATCAAAATAAATCCAAGAACGCCACATTAAAACTGCTAATTCTTCAAGGAAATTTGGCAGAATTTATGATGGGTGTTATTTTATTATTTTTGCACATTTTGGTTTACTAAATTCTCCATAATCAAAGGACAATAGATGCATGATCGTTCATCATACTTAATGAGAATTTAACAGTTTAAATGAACAAGCCATTATATTGGTGATGTTAAACATTTTTTAATTATTGTACACAAACACTCAAATTCAAGGAGACTTCTTATTGTCTTACATTGCTCCAATATTTAATTAAATTTTGTTTCCATTGATTCTGAATTTGTATAAAAATAAAGCCCGCCTAAATGCATAGTGTACTCAATTAAACTGCATATAATCAACCATTATCGGTTTGCTGTGAAAGTGAGTACATTAATTCCATTTGAAATATAAAGGTCACACTTGTATCCTTAAATAATGGCATTTTCAAGAATAGAAGCAATGCCAATCGAACAGAATGTAGAAGAAGAAATGAATTCAGGTCACAATCACCATAATTAAAAAGGAGTATTTCACAACAGCAAGGGATTTGTGGCGTTAAGAGGTGTATTTGCGAATTGATTCAGCATATTAAATAAAATGGTACCTCACTACAGAACACAATAAAAATCTAATTTTTCGTTAACTACTTAAATATCGAATCTTCCTATTTATAACCATTGTATTTTAACAATCCATTTTGAATGATTTTGACTCAATGTATCGTTTGATCATTGCGCATGTGAAATAATACTATTTTCTAAACATTATTGACGATGTTTATAGCTGTCGTTTGACACTTGACTCCCGTTCAATTCTACCAAAAACATAGATCTTAACTACTTCAGAAAGGAACATTTACAAATATATTTTCTACAGAGAATGATACTGCAGTCAATTCAAGCAGAGCCCAAAGCAATTAAAACATGACTATCTCAGCAGCAAGTATTATTGTTGGGTATGTAATTAGGTGTTCTCCAAATTTAAAAGGCATATATCTCACAAAAGATCTCACCCGTCCATTCTTTCCAAAATACATTCACTAAGATTGGCAACCTGAAACAGCATATCCTTGTTTATGCAAATGAGAAGCCATACCGTAAAGAATTTGCTCCATGACATTCAGTTGGAAAGGAAAGCCTATGGTCTGTGAGTGTGAAAAGAATGCTGTTTCCGAAGTCCGCAATAATGTTTGTTTTGATTCGTTGATTTGGTGACACTGTTGCCGTGGCAACGGTAACAAACAAGTGAAAAATGAAATGTTTCGAATTAGATTGAGAATAAGATCTAATTTTAAAGAGAAATAAAGTATGCTCTAGGGATACTATATTTTTGTTTATTAGGTATAAAGATCAAATACTGAAAAGGAAAATCAAATTATTGGACATGTGCGGAGACATACAAACGTGTTACTTTCCTTTCTCCACAAATATATATAAAGGTAATTGAAGAAGTTTTTCTTTCTTGCAAGCAAGAAAGTCATTTCATGATGTATCCGGGCTTCGTGTCGGTAATATAATAAATAAATGAATGAATAAATTAACCATACATGGGAAGGAGTGTATAAAATACATAAAATATGTAATTATATATAAGAATGCGAACCATTGCCTATTAGTGTACACGCCTGGGCTATCTTTCCAGCAATGCAAGTTAATATCTTGTAGCTTCATTATGGTTCTTTTCCTTCTTAGTTTCCAAATTTCCGCGTGCTTTGATGGCACTGAAGGTGTTGACGCATCGATGTTGCTGACGACCCATCGTCAGCAACATCGATGCACCAACCCACAAGCTATCGCAATATGTTGCACATCCTCTTCAACTCTTCGCCAGGAAAACTGACTATTTTGCTAAAACTTCCATGGATTTCATTCACATTATTCGGAATGCTGAAGGCCAAATAGTCAACATGCTGGTGACCTTTGATGTAATCTCCTTGTTCACAAATACGCCCATTGATGACTCCACGCTACTCATCAAAAACCTCACCTCACAGGGATTAGCTAAGGATTAACCTGGACCTCGCAAATTCTGCCTCTGGAACTCATACTTCCTTTGGAATGATAAGCACATTGAACATGATGAATGTGCAGCCATGGGATCACCCCTCTCTTCCGTACTAATTAACATTTTCATTGAGATCTCGCAGCTGAAGGCAATGGTCTTACCCAAAGAAACCAACCCGTATTATAGTTGGGGTTTTTGGATGCACCAACCACTGTGGTTGTTATTGCACCACTTTTTAAAACATTGAAAACTTCAATCCAATTTTGATAAATACGTCAATGCATAAAAAACATTTAAATAGTTAAAAACAAAATTATTTAAAAAAAAGAAACGGAAACTCAAGTTGTCCGTTCAGGTCAGTTTCCCTTAAAAACCTGGAAACCTTACTTAAAAAGTTGGGGTCCTCCCCTAAATTATTCCTTAAATTACCTCTTATTTTAAAAAAGGTATCTGGCCTTTTATAATTTATTCTCCGACTTCCACCACAGATAGAAATGCTGAGTCGGTTTTGAGTTTGACCAGGGCTTGTCTTGCTGCTTTGCCAGCTTTTTCCATGCCTGGTATTCCCACATGACCAGCAGTCCATATAGAGGATACCTACTTCCCCTTTATCTGACGGGACCACAGGGTATAATAGATCTCCTGAACCATCAGGTGCATTGATGACAAGTCCGATATGGATTATAGGGAGCTCAATGAGTGCGAACAGATGAGAGAAGAGCCATTACATTCTCTTAAGTCTTTTAGGGCCCTCTTGATAGCTGACAGTTTGGCTGTGAATATTCCTGCAAAACATTGTCAGTTATTTCCTCTGGACTACATTGTAGTGAGAGACCACCACGTGGACACATGCGGATTCTAACTTTGGTCCTCTCCTTTTACTAAGGGTCATTGGCCCTCTCAATAAAGGATCATGGGCATCAATATAAATGCCAGAGGCAGATGATGGACAGGGGCTTCTAGAGTAAATGAGCTACCGGGCACCCACCAGCAGATAGATGTTACATCACGTTAACCTGGTAGTAGTATTAATGGTTTATAGGGTACATCAAGGGCTAAGGTCATTTTGCACCACTGACAAGATGACTAAAATCTCAAATCTATTTTATTTAGGAATTAATAAATAAGAATAAATGTACAAATAAATGTGGGGGGGAATGGCGAGAGGGGGATGGGGGGAGAGAGACCATAAAAGCAGTAATCAACCCCAAGTTCGGTGTTCTAGTCGTGTGGAATTCACACATGAACTGCACAGTTTGGAATCAGTGCCAAATGTATAGTTTAGGCAATGTTGGAATTCCTGGAGAAGGAATGAACACGTTTAAAACAGTAGAGCATATCTGATGTCACATCATTGAGCAAAGCATTTAAAATATTTACATTACTCAATTTGGTTTTGTTTTTTCTGTCGAATATCATGTGTATCAATGTGGGTCAATTGCGACATGAGTACAACGTTTTTTATTGTGTTGTGACCACCTATTCAGCGTTGTAGAACATCTAATTTCGTTCTCAATAGCATGACAGTATGCTAATTGACACGTAGACATGTGCCGTATTCGTAATAAATCCTATGTATTAGGGTGTATAAATAGTTCTAGAATATTTGAGTAATAAATCTTTACTGAATGTATCCTGAGAGAATTGCATTGTATGCATCTGTAATGTTTTCGTGAAACGTATCATTTTTGCGCGTTAAACTGTTGTTATTTTGAAACAAGTGAATAACGGAAATAAGACGTGCGTGTGTGTTTCTAGCCTAATACTAATGAAGAACGACATAGGTTTCCGCGTAATTGTGCCAAAAGCATGCGTTTTGATATGTTCGTCTTTTGATTTGTTTATGTCATGTAGACCGATGTTTAACGAATCTCTTAGTTTCAAAACTAAGGGTAAATATAGCTTCGTGAAGCTGTTGAATTCCTTAATGTTAAACTCCCGTCATCAACTTGTCACTTCGGTAATATTCTTGGGTATTTATCAATGTACTTACCCGAAAAAGTACTTAATTAGTACTTGTAGTATTCACTTTTCAGGTTTAAGCTAAGATTCCGTTCTCTCTTCGTTATTTATCCAGTCGCCCCATTTACTACTGTGATTATTCGCATTGCGGTAAACTGTCCCCATATAATTGTTGTTATTATTATCCGTTCTGCAGTGATCCAAGTGTAATCAAAGCACGCGGAAATTTGGAAACAAAGAAGAAATCGAGCCAGAATGTAGCTACGAGGTATTAACTTGCATTGCTGGAAAGATAGCCCAGGCGTGTACACTAATAGGCAATGGTTCGCATTCTTAAATATAATTACATATTTTACGTATTTTATATACTCCTTCTCATGTATGGTTATTTATTCATTCGCTTATTTATTAAATTATATTACCAAAACGAAGCCCAGATACATCATGAAATGACTTTCTTGCTTGCAAGAAAGAAAAACATCTTCAATTGCCTTTTTATATATGTGTGGAGAAAGGAAAGTAACACGTTTGTATGTCTCCGCACATGTCCAATAATTTGATTTTCATTTTCAGTATTTGATCTTTATACCTAATAAACGAAAATATAGTATCCATAGCACATCTGCAATTGCCAGCATATATTTGTGGAGAAAGGAAAGTACCTTTGCTCTAAATCGCACCTTTGCATCTTTGTGCATTGTGTCCATAATGGACACTTCTTTCATTCAATCCCAACCCTTTTCTTTCCGTTTTCTGGCTTACTTAACAATCTGCCCATCAATCACAGTCTTCAATATTCTCAAGATAACTCAAAAGCAATGGACAATAATCGTCCCATGTTGCGAATATAAATTCATTAATGCCGTTGGCTCAACTTTAGAATTGTTGAAACTTAAATTTTCACATTGAGTAAAAACGGAATAAAAATCAGGTGCATTAAAACTTCCTGAGTTAACTCTTAAGTCTCATGTTTATATTGTTTTGTTGGACGATTTTGACAAATGACTACTGCATATCAATTCGTTTGTCAATGCTATTTCAGGGATGCCATAATGCCATGGCATCTGCAGCCAGTCACTGAAATGGCATCAATGATACCTTTAAAGAAATAACTTCCGATGTCATTTCACAGAGCCAAGGACAGTTTATGGCTAAAAATATTGGACGATTTATAGTCAAGAAAAATTTTGATGCAGCACTATAATTTAGCTATTCTGCTCTTCGGAATAATAAATCTGTCCACTGTAGGGACATCCCGAGTCTTGATGAAACAATACTGTCGTTCTGCCCCCTAATAGTTGTGGTAATTATGTGTTCTACAGCTTTACCTGAAATTAATGTCAATTAGATTATCCTGTAATTGCTGCGTACTTTCCTGTGCCAACTAAACAAAGAGTTATGTTCCCAACTTCACAATCTTTGTGTAACTTGGCTCCGCCAAATATTTGATTGCCCTGTGAGTTTGTGAAAGTGCAAGTCTCCCCTGTTCACATAGATATCGGAGTACTTGAAGTAAAAATGCTTGAAGCACAAATGATGGAATCCAAAATTAGATCCGTTTTTTTGTTATTTAAAGGAAGACAATTTCCATGGCTTGGCGGCGTCTACCTGATTATCAAAAAAACACGTCAAGAAATTGTCACACATGAATTCTTGCTCCTATCTACGGTGTTGACGTACAAGTTGGGTTGCCAGTCGGCACCATGAAAGGAAATGCGCATACAGACGACACCGGTTTTTCCCGGGAAAGCATATTTTGTCTGCCTTAAACAATGAGATTAAGAATTTTCCCTTTGTTCTTTCCTGAGGAGTTTTATGCAGGGGGTGGGTACCAAAGAGGACCTTTGGAGGAATTGGGAACCTTTGGGGATTCCTTTGTTTCCCTCCCCCAGCCGTACGTGCTTAAAAAGGATAAAGAAAATCATTTCATTTCAAGGAAAGCTTTCATCCATTTTCTCCCCTCATCCAACTTTGTAATCATCTCATCCGTGATCCATGGTTTCCTAGTCCTTTTAGCGTTAACGATTCCAATAGTGCCTTTTGCGGCTTTCAATAACCCTTTCATGATAGTTTCCCATTTTTCTTCGATAGTACTTAGCCTATACTATCCTCCATGATTTCCTCTACCGCCTGTTGTTACTCCTTCCTTTTCAAACCATTTACTGCTTCTACATTCCATTTTCTAACTTGCCGCCCCTGCCTTATGTTTTTGAAACGCGCGCTACATTTCATAACAACTAAATTGTAGTCACAGTCCACATCCGCCCCCGGGTAGCTGTGCGAATTAACACACTGTTCCTAAACCTGTGTCTTACCAGGATATAATCTAGCTGATAACTTTCTGAGGCACCTGGCATTTTCCATGTATACCTTCATCTTTTGTGGTGTCTAAACCAAGTGTTGGTGATGACTATCCCCTGTCTCCTTCAGAACTCCAGTGGTTTCTCACCATGGTCATGCCTCGTGCCTAAACCGTAGTCCCCCACCTCATCACTATCTCTTCCTTCGCCTACCGTTGCATTCAAATCCGCCATCACTATCAAATGTTTCCCTGCAGGAACAGACGCGATTATGCCCTCTAACTGATGGTATATCCTATCGACATCTTCTTCCTTATGGTTGCTCGGTGGCATGTATACCTGAATAATAACCAAGTTCGTCGGTTCTGCTTTTATCTCTGCTAGTAATAATCTATCCGTTACTTGCTCTATGTCACTATGCTTCTTCCTACCTCTTCATTTAATATTATGGCAACCCCTCATGGCATCTTGTCCCTGCCGCTGTATATTATTTTATAATTATCACTCCAGTAATCCCCGCTATCCTTCCATCTCACGTCACATAGACCTAAAATATCAATTCTTCCATTTTCCATCTCTCTTAATATTCTCCAGTTTACCCATCATAATCATTGTCCTAACATTCCACGTTCCTCCTGGCATGGGCTTGTGGAAGTATCATTCCCTCTCGAACACAAATTCGAAGGTTTTGGGTCTTTATATTAATCCAGTGTATTTTGAGGGGCGGAGGAAGTATGGAGACGTGTTCTAGTGTGTGCTATATGTCTACATGGCGAGATTAAACAGTGTGCTGTTATCAAATTTTTGCCTTCGCCTCCTCATCGTCCGAGTAGTAGTAGTTTTGAGGGGAGGCGACCGACAGCTAAGGTCATTTGCGCCATAGGGGAAGGACAGGAAAGGATGAAGGGTGGAGAGAAACCCGGCGTCGGCATTAGCCTACTCTTTACGAAAGGCGCCAAGGGGTCCGCGGCTTAACGTCCCATCCGACGGACGGCGTACTCACTCAAAGTGCCCTCCACAAAGCACCTCAAGTAGGGATCGAGATACCTCTGAAAAATATTCAACACTGCCGGGATTTGAACCCGCGCCCTCAGGGTGGGAAGCCAGTACGTTAGCCCCCGCACCATCTCGATCCCCTCCTCATCGTCCGAGGTGTATTGATTACCCTTTGAGGTGTCTTTTGAGTTGAGAGGGAAAAAAACTAGAATTGCATGGCACAAGATCGAATAAGGGATCAAGGAGGATTTTGTTTCTTCTCTTTAAGTGAACCCATCGTGAACACAGATTTTACAATGTCCCAAATTTTCAATTATGAAGCCGACACGTACAACAGTATTTGTATTCTAAAAATATGGTTTGCGATATATGCTTTTGATATCAGTGATTCGCGTTTGGTCATTTTCAATCAAATCTTCAATGACGAGTTTGCAATGTTTATATTGCCTGTGGGTCAGTTATCGGAGGTCCGCTGCCGGTTTCATTGACCAATTATTGGCTTTTCCAGGCTCACAACCACGAAATTTTACCACCCATCCATTAACAGGAGCTCTACATACAGCATCATCATCGTAATGAACAGCCTTTTAAAACGACGGTTGAATCTCAGTAGGAGTCACTTCTATAAGTTGCGCTGTTTAAATTCGCCATGCTGACATAGAGCAGGAACACGTCCCCTCGTCTCACCTATGGCCAGCATTGTTTCCATAAAGGGCCCTTAACCGATGATAAACCTCAATAGGAATCACTTTTCCAGCAGTTGAAAGTTTTACCAGAGCAAGGTTTAAATCGTGTTGACATAGCGCTAGAACAAATCTCCAAACTTCTGCTTCTCAAAATACACTTGATTAACGTGACAACCTCAAACCTGTGCAAATGTGTTAGAGGGGGAATGTTACTTCCACATGCCGCCAGACCAGGAGTGCTCCTGGAAGTCATTGTGTTTGTAGTACTAGGACACGTCTCTATACTTCCGCTTCTCAGAATACACTGGGTGAATGAAACGATTTAAAACTTGCGCATGCGTGTAGTGGAATAATGTTACTTTCACATGCCGAGACTAGGAGTGCTTCTGAAAGTCATTTTGTTCGTCGTACTAGGACACGTCTCCAAACTTCCGCTTCTCAAAATACCTTGGATGAATAAAACGATATCAGAACTGCGCATGCGTGTTGGAGGGTAATGTTACTTCCATATGCCAAGACAAAAAGTGCTTCTGAAGGACATTTTCTTTGCATTACAAGAACATGTCTCCATACTTCCCCTCCTCAAAATACACTGGTTGAATATAAATTACAACGACCTCAACCCTGGGCATGCGTGTTGGAGAGGAATGTTACTTCCATATGCCAAGACTAAAAGTGATTCTGAAGGGCATTTTGCTTGTAGTACTAGAACACATCTCCAAACTTCCGCTTCTCAAAATACACCAAATGAACGCAACGCTCTCATACCTTCGGATGCCTCGGAATGTTACTTCCAAGAGCCTAGAGACCAGGATTGCTTATGGAGGTCATTTTATTTTTTTACACTAGAACATGTCTCCATACTTCATCCGCTTCTCGAAATACACTGTATGAATAGTTTAACGACCTCACTCCTTAGCATGCCTGTTGAGAGGTAATGCAGCTTCCACATGTCTACTGACCAGGAGTGCTTCTAGAGGTAATTTTGTTTGCATAGTCTACAAGCACGTGTGTGGATTTTGGTTTTCAGCCAAACCTCGTGCCTTCAATATTTATTTTTTTATATAATTCTTTACACAGACGATTAATTCAGAATTTAAATAAAATAGGAAACTGGGCATTGAGAGGATGTGTAAAATCCCAGATATTATGAATAAAAAAGGGATTGGACCGAGGAGCTGGAAGTGATTGAATCATCATATAAAGTGACCATATTCTCATGCATAATGTGATAGCGTGACTTAGTGATTACCGTACCCATCATTCAAAATACCGCCAGGTTAGTATATGGTTGCGATTTTAGGACTTCATACAACTGTAAGTAGTTATTAATATTATGTAGGAACGAATGAAACAGTTTTGGTTTCATTTCATTAAGAATACGATGAAAATTTATTTAAACATTAATTAATAGGACTTGTATCATGTCAAATTTCAGGAACTCTAACATTTCTTCCTGTTGAATGTTAGTTAATGTGACACATTTAGATATAACTGTCTACTGAGCTGTGTGTTCAGAAAATAACGGGAAATGTTTTTTTTTTCGCGGATTTGGACAGTCTGATAGTCAAGATTTTGTTTTTATTATGTTGGTATGCAAGCCCCTTTAAGAATGATGACATTTTCACCCGTGTTCAATTGTTTAATATTTGTCTATGTGGCAGACGCTAAGGTAGGACGGACGGTGAGATATTTATTTTTATTAATATAACGATTGTACGGAAAGTTTTACACGAGCGGCACAGTAATGGGCAAAAGGCTGGTCGAATGAAAGGTTGTGGGAATTGGCGTGTGAAGGGATAGGAAGAGAAGAGAGTGAGGCAGAATTGCAGGAGTACCGGTGATTATTCATTCGAATAGGTAAGGGGGTAATGCATTTGCCTCTGTCAAAGGAAGTGCAATGTTTGCATGAAGAAAGATAAATTATGTTTTTTGATAGGCAATTAGTGTGGGAACGTGGTGAGAGGGCAATGAGAGAATGTAGGGAGTGGGGAGTAGACCTAATAAGAAGACAGGTTTAACATCGGGGATGGTTGCAAGTAGGGGAAATATCAGGAAATTTGTCACGGGGGGGGGGTGCCGAAGGGTTGGTGGATCTAAGAAGGTTTTTGAGATTGGCGGGTCGTCTGTTTGCATGACATGGGCATTGGGGTAGTGAGGATGAGTTCGCGTCATTGTCATGTCAAATAGGAGATAGTTCTTCAAGAAAGGTTTTCAGTCTGTGTGATCCGGGGAAATAGGTGGCGCAAAGGTTGAGTCTTGCGTCAGATGTGAGCTTGTTATTGTGTGGTGTGTGTGGTCGGGTGGAGTGGTGCATTTTATTTTTTCAGCGTTTCTGGTTAACTGTATTTGAGGAGTGCAAGATGTAGATTGTCAAGGTATTTGTTGAGAGTGGCTGTTGTGTCGCCAACCACGTGACATTATTCTGGTGTCAGGTGTAGGATCGCAAAGAAATTTTGAGTCTCGAACCCGTAACCTAAAACATAATCCCCCAAGTGGTTCATTAACATTCCAAGATAATTTTTCAATTCCTCATCAAAATACTGGAATCTTATCCACTGATAATTTTGTTTTTTCCATTTTGTGTATGTTAGTTGAACTTATTGCTCTGGCTAATCTAGTGTAACCTGCATTCATTTTCATATTTCTGTGTCGCGTGCTACTGTTTACCGTCATGGCTATGCCTAGTTATTCCCCGCTAAACCATTTCTCTCCCCATTTTGAGTCGACTTTACTAAGGGGTTCCACTACCCAAAATGATTTCGATCCTACTGTGCACTCCATTGAGCCTGCCACCGCAGCCTCTCCTACAGGGAATAATCCATTCACAAGCAACACATTGGGGAACCATGTCTATTTCATTCTGAACTTTAGCGGTGACGATGATGTGACGGTCGAAAAATTTTTAGAATGCTTAAAAATCACGAGGCACCTTAGCTCTTGGAATAAAACTTATGCTCTTTGCGTAACCCGTTTACACCTGCATGGGCCGGCGGCAGAATATGCTTTGGCCAATCCTCACATTCTAGAGTGTCTGAAAAGATTTTCCAGAAACCCACGTAATAAGTTCTTAGCTCGCGTTTCCCTCCTCTCCCTAGAACGGATGTTTTCAAATTGCGTTCAACTACTGGCGTCAGCAAAAGTTAATACAGTGCAGAACTCAAGAAGCGCTCGCTTTTTGCCCCAAAATAACTCTGCCGGTAGTAAACCCGCCTCGTACGAAGCTCCTATGCGGCCGAATGCTACAGCTAACACCTCAAATACCGGATACGCTGCAAAATGCTTTTCCTGTGGGTGTGCGGGCCACATAGCTCGCGATTGTCGCTCTAAAACTCGAGCTTGTTTTAACTGCGGAGCAAGGAGACATATTTCCCGAGACTGTCCCCCGCTATGCATCGGAATATGTAAGGAAGTTGGCCACCTTCCAATTAATTGTCCAGAGCGCTCAAACCGAATGGCCACGGGAAACGGGATGACCCCGACCAGCGGGTTGGGGAAGACCTCATCCTATCCATCACTCCAGTGAAAGGAATGACGATTAGCGTGCAGATTATAGGAAAATTACGTCACTTCCTTGTAGACACAGGCGCGGCGGTCACGATACTTCACGAAAGAGTGTTCCTTTTAGATACATTAGGAATAGCCCCGTACGACCGCGCGTGAGTGAGAAGCGCCTCAGGTCATGTATTGATGACAAACGGTCAGAGTGGCGTACCTTTCTGTGTAGACAATCGTGTTTACCCTCATGATGCTTTGGTAATAAATCTAGGGGACACACTCAATGAAGGCATATTTGGCTTGGATTTTATGAAAAAGTATCGTAGTTAGATTTATTTGAGAACAAGACCATTAAATTTGAACCTGACCACATGATGTCTTTAGAATCTGTTTGCAGTAAAGGTGAGGAAGTAGATTTCATTTCGTGCGAGAATCCCCCATTAGGACCCTGCGAAGAGGCCGACACGGTGCAACACTGTTTCATAAACTGAATGACCTCGTGGAGAAAGGCGATGGGACGGGTTCAAGGAGTTCCCATTAGTCCGGCTACTTTTACGATGAGGAAAATGTGCTATAGAAAGTTGACCCTTCGGAGATTGAACCAATTTTTATAATATGTGCACCCAAAAATATGCGGAAATTCATTTTGACTCGTTGCCACGATAATTTCCTATCAGGAATCATCGCGGAATCGAGAAAATGGTGGAAATCGTCCAGCGACACTTCAACTGGAAAGGCTGTTATTCGGACACCCTCCAGTACGTTCAGCATTGCATCGAATGCCAAAAGAGCAAATTACGCGTGAATAATATTCCATTACAGCCAGTGGTTGAAGCCGCCTACCCAATTGAGTAATTAGTTTTGGATATTGTTGGACCACTACCCCTATCCCTCCGAGTTAACCGATATCATTTAACTCGCCAAGATTATTTCACAAGATATCATGAAGCCTTTACCATTCCAGATCAATCGGCCAAAACAGTAGCTGGATTTTTTTTCGAGCACATAATTTGCCGTCACGGTGTGCTTAAATATTTACTGGCAGACAGAGGTGCAAACTTCACTTCAGAACTAAGGAAAAACGTTTGCAGGGAACTGAAAATAAAATCTATCTTCACTTCTCTCCATATAACCCCGCCTCAAATGGTCGTCTAGGGCATGCACACCATTCCTTTGCTTCCGTGACTCCCCATTATGCAGCCCAAGACCACTCTGATTGGGACGAACAACTGGGCTTTGCATTGCTCACTTATCGAGACAGCAAGCACCAAGCAAGCACCAAGTGGTCAAGCACGGAAGTTAGTTTCCCGGTGGAGAGGACCCTCCAGAACAGTTAAAGTTAGAAGCTCGGTTACCGCAGACATAGAGGACCTGAAAGACGGAAGAAGTCTCCTAGCTCATATGCGTAACCTTTTACCCTCACCGCTAGATAATCCCTTACCCCTGTTTTTAGGTGGCGGCATGGCATGGAAGCCCTACAACCATGCACGAGCCCTCGAAGCAACCGTACCAAAATACAAATTCTCAGTCGTTTCCTCCTCTCCGTAACCCATGGCAAAACCATGAAACCGAAATCGTGGAGACCCCTCAATCATCTCTTAACTCTCCCCCAACCTCCGATCAACACCCTCCGCCACCCTCTGGACAACACTCTCCCTCAATCAATGACCAATCATCAACCGCAAATATAAGAACTGCTCTATTGAGCATAATTACGAAACTTCTCTCTCCTACTGACAATAAAACCCTTATTAGCATCATCACCAATGACCTTATACCAGCCCTTCTTCAACTTGTAAATGGTGCCTAATTCACAAATAAACAACCACTTCCTTAAAGTTTTACAATGGAACATGAATGGCATAAAAAACAAAAAACAAAAGCTTGAAAAACCACTTCAACACGAAGGCGAGCCCTTCATAAGCTCCTATTTACCAAAAATATCGCAATTCACTCACCGCCTTTACCTACCCCCTTCCATCATCACCCCCACTCCTCCGATATCCTGGATGTAGTTCTATTATCCGCAGATATCGCATTCCAAATCCTTAACCTAGATAATTCAGCCTCGGACCACTGCCCCATATTTTACTGTATTCCTACCCTCCTTCATACAACCAGAACCAACTAGAAGAGTTAATTGGAAACTATTTAAAGAAAACTGCTTGGCCATTAACCTTGTCCCATCTCCTGCTAGCACTCCAGACAGCATAGAGAAAGCGGCTCAAGATTTCACAAGCACCTTAACCAAAATCATTCATCGCTCTTGCTACCCTCCTTCTCCGGCCTCCATCGCTGGTGCCACACTACCTCTGGATATATTGCGCCTAATTTCACTTAGAAACAAGGCCAGAGTCCTCTGGCAACGCACTCATCTCTGCCAAGATAAAATCGGCTTCATTGCACTTCGAAACCTTGTAACATACAAAACTAGAAAACATTGGGAAAAAACTTGGCATGAGAAAATAAGTTCACTCTCACATAAGGATAATTCAGTATGGACCCTAGCCCACTGTCTGCAAAGGAAAAAGGTACCCACCCCGCCAATACCACATAATGGGAGAGCACTATACGATGACTGCTACAAAGCAAATACCTCTGCCGACTCCTTCGAATGCATTTTTAAAAACAATAATACATCCTTGTTGGATTCAGAAGCGTTGATCAGCGTCTCTGGCCTGTCACTTTGCCCATTCCACATATTCCTGGAAATTACTCCTTAAGAACTTTACTCCATTATGTCCCACTCCAAAACCAAGTCATCACCGGGACCCGATCAAATCTCCTACCTTCACCTGAAAAACCTTCCTAAATCTTTTATCAAACACCTACTCTCTATCCTCAACGCCTGTCTTTCCCAATCGTACTTCCCAAAGGCATTGAAACCAGCTAAGATAATACTCCTTCCAAAACCCGATAAAAATCCTTCTTATATCCTGAACTATAGACCCAGTGGCCTGCTCCCCTGAATGGGCAAACTTCTAGAAAAATGCATCTTAAACAGGCTACAAGAAGAAATCTCGGCCATAGACTTGATCAGACCTGAGCAAACTGGCTTCCGCCGTCGCCATTCCATTACTCAGCAAATAACAAGATTGGTTGAACAGATCACTTTCGGCTTCAACATCCACAAGCACACCCAAGTAGTCTTCCTTGATATCCAAAGAGCTTTAACAAGGTCTGGCAAACTGGTTTAATACATAAACTGCTTAAAACTGGCATATCAGTATACCTAAATAAGACCATCCCCTCCTTTCTTTCAAACCGCACATTCTTTTTAGCCCTTAACAATGCCAAATCAACTACCCGGTCCATATCCGCAGGCTTTCCTCAAGGATCAATTTTGTCACTCGTTTTATTCAACCTTTACATTAACCACCTCCCCTCCATCCAAAAAGCTACCTCTATGCGGATGACTCAGCTATAGCGTCAACTTCCTTTGACCCAAATATTGCCGCAAAAAATGTCCAAGAACACCTTAAGAGCATAGCAGAGTGGATGACTGATTGGAAACTAACCATAAACACCACAAAATGCGTAAACGTAAACTACGCCAGAAAATGGAAGAAACATCAC